>NC_084747.1:20154779-20199779 GCF_033978785.1 Entelurus aequoreus | reverse complement strand
GGGTGGTTGGGGGCGGGGGGCGTGGTTGGGGGCGTGGTTATTTACAGCTAGAATTCACCAACTCGAGTATTTCATATATATGTCATATATATGTATATATATATATATATATATATATATATATATATATATATATATATATATATATATATATATATATATATATATATATGAAATACTTGACTTTCAGTGAATTCTAGCTATATATATATATATATATATATATATGTCTTAATTAGATTATCCAAAAAATAGTGCTCGATACCGTGGTAGAGCGTAATATGTATGTGTGGGAAAAAAATCACAAGACTATTTCATCTCTACAGGCCTGTTTCATGAGGGGTTTTCCTCAATCCTCAATCTCCTGAGGATTAAAGAAAACCCCTCATTAAACAGGCCTGTAGAGATGAAATAGTCTTGTGATTTTTTTCCCACACATATATATATATATATATATATATATATATATATATATATATATATATATATATATATATATATATATATATATATATATATATATATATATATATATATATATATATATATATATATATATATTTATTTTATTTACATAAAATAAATACTTGAATTTCAGTGTTCCGGTGGCTATCCATTAGATGGCAGTATTGTCCTGTTTAACTTCTCCGTTCATGATGAGTATATCATTTCGGCCACCGTGTTCAATGGAGAAGTCTGTTCTACATATTTACAGGCAACATACACCTTCCCCTTCAAACTGTCCTGGATGATTCTCCCGCTAAAAACGGGAGGGTTGGCAAGTATGGCCGCACTGTGAACCCACACCAAACAAGAATGACAAACACATTTCGGGAGAACATCCGCACCGTAACACAACATAAACACAACAGAACAAATACCCAGAATCCCTTGCATCCCTAACTCTTCCGGGCTACAATATACACCAAACCCCCCCCCCCCACCCCCCAATCTCCCGATTTCGAAGGTCTCAAGGTTGGCAAGTATGATCGTAACTTCAGTAAGGTTCAGAGTTTTACAATAAAAATAACAATGGAAGGTTTTTTTAATTTACAGCAATGAACTGTAAAAAGCAACAAAAATTTAACGGAAAATAATTTACAATTTTTCTTAGAGTGCATTTATGTGATGTATAAGTGTGTGTGTGTGTTTGTATTTTTAGCCCCGTGGGACAAAAAAACGGACATTTCACTCACGCCATGTGGTCCCGTGGGGTGGTCCAAAGCATTGGAATCAATAAAAAAAATGGCCTTCTATTAGGTGCTATGAATTTTTTCATTTTTAAAAAATGGTCCCCTTGAGGTCAGTTTTCTTGATTTCGTGTGTATGACAAGTGGTCAGACATAGGTGTGTATTGGTCCCCGCGGGGAAATTCCTGGTGTGTGTGTGTGGCCTCGGGCCCTCCAGGATGTTCGTCTAGGAGTCGAGCAGCGTTTGACACTTGCGCAATAAAAGGCTCGAGTTACGGTCCTGTCAGAAGCGGCGGTCCAGCCAGCCAGCCGGCGAGGCCCGGCCCGGCCCAGACAATAACACCGGTCTCCGTGCACGAGAGCCGGCGGCTTGGCCCCGGCTCAAAACATTCCTCGTTCACGTTTTGGCCGTCGACTGTTTTGTCTGAGGCGAGCACGCAGCGCACGTTTGTAGCCTTAGTGTCGTGTTCGGGGCAGGTGACGTGCACGCGGCAGGTTTGGATTAGCGAGGCCGAAACCCCCTCGGGGGTTCTGGTTCTGTAAAATATTCCAAGCGCTCCGTAAATAAAAAATCTTTGACGTTTGACTTGACGAATGACGCGCTGGTACAAAAAAAACAAACATCCTGGCGGTGGAGATCCAGGCAGACGAGTGGGTCGCCCTCCAGAACTCATCAGGCGCTTTCAGTCTGGTGTCTGCAGTCTTGGCAGAGACCTGTTCCTCCCCTCAGGAGGAAGTCCGGAGGTGCGAGCGCCGACAGACAGACGGAGGAACATTTCAGACAATTTATACATTTTGGCGCCCAGCTGTTCCCGGCCGCCATTGACGGGTTCTGCCCGTGGTCTCCTTCACCTGCAGGTCGGGCTGACCTTAAATGTTCTAGCAGCTGAAAAACCAAATGAAGTTAGCAGCCGCTCCCGTGTCACTTCCTGTTCCTGTCACTTCCAGCCGTTCATCTCCTTCAGCTTGCTGATGCTGGTGCCTTTGACGGGTGTGTCGGGCGGGGGGGAGAACAGGGGCAGAACGGGGGAGTCGCGGTCTTTCGTCTTGCCCAGGAAGGAACGTTTCGACTTCTTCGCCGCCTTGTTGGTCTTGTCTTTGGACGAGCCGGGGGACACGCTCTGTTCAGGGGGGGGGGAGACACATACACGCACATGAGCTAGCTACCATCGCCACGCCTTGTCGCCCCGGTGCGGCGGAGTCACGTACGCAGCAGCAGAGGGTCCAGCAGCTGAGCTTGGCGGCGTTCCGTCCAGTCCCGGCGTAGCGGTTCTTCTTGGGCAGCAGCAGGACGAAAGACACAGCTAGGGACAGGTGGTAGAAGCTGTGCACGTAGGCGTAGTCCCACTCCTGCGTCACACACACACACACACACACACACACACGCACACACACACACACACACACGTCACGCGTGTTTCGGGCTTTCAAGATAACCGCCGGCCCGTCGATTGGTGTCACCTCAAAGTAGAACCGTAGCATGAGGGCCAGGGCGCCGAAACAGCACCCGGGACCGACCTGCTGCGTGTAGACCCGCTTGTCGGGGTAGACCGCCTTCAACTCCTTCATCTTCTGCAGCTGCGCGAGGAAGACGAGCAAATGTCAATCAGGAGCAGGAACAGGAAGTGCATCTTGTTTTTCGCCGCGCACCCATTTGACGGTTATGATGAAGACGGCAGATCCGATTGGGCCTGAGTAGATCCCGTAGCCCCAGCGGTCTTGGTAGATCCTGACGGCGGTGGTGAGAACTCCGAACATGGTCATGGTGGAACGCTGCGGTTCGTCGAAGTCGGCCAGAGCTGCAACACACACGACAGAACCAATGACTAATGATACCATGCTAACGTTAATACGTTAATATATATTTTGGTACTTCACACATGTTGCAGTTATCATTTTAGCATGCTATCTCTTTAGCTAATTTAGTAAGCATACACCTCAGTGTAATTTTTTTAGTATTTCAATAATGCTAGCTGTAAACATGCTAAACTTAGTATGCTGGCTTTAGTAACCAATTTAGCAGGTATACACACCTCAGTGTCATATATTTTGTATTTCACTAAGGCTAGCTGTAAGCATGCTAACATTAGCTTGCTAGCTTTTAAGCTAATTGAGCAAGTATACACCTCAGTCTCATATATTTTGGTATTTCAATAATGCTAACTGGAAGCATGCTAACATTAGCATGCCAATGATGGTATGCTAGCTTTTTCTAAACTAATTTTGTAGGCATACACCTCACAGTAATATATTTTGGTACTGGACGCGTGTTAGACTTAACAGTTTAGCATGCTAACATCAGCATGCTAGCTTTTTTAACTAATTGAGAAAGTATACACCTCAGTGTCATACATTTTGGTACTTGACACATGTTACAGTTAGCATTTTAGCATGCTAACATCAGCATTCTAGCTTTTTAGCTAATTTAGCAAGTATACACCGCAGTGTCATATTTTGGTACTTGACACATGTTACAGTTAGCATTTTGGCATGCTAACTTTTTAGCGAATTGAGCAAGTACATACCTCAGTGTCATACATTTTGGTACTTGACACATGTTACAGTTAGCATTTTGGCATGCTAACATCAGCATTCTAGATTTTTAGCTAATTGAGAAAGTATACACCTCAGTGTCATATATTTTGGTACTTGACACATGTTACAGTTAGCATTTTGGCATGCTAACATCAGCATGCTAGTTTTTAGCTAATTGAGCAAGTACATACCTCAGTGTCATATTTTGGTACTTGACACATGTTACAGTTAGCATTTTAGCATGCTAGCTCTTTAGCTAATTTAGCAAGCATACACCTCAGTGTCATTTTTTTGGTATTTCAATAATGCTAGCTGTAAACATGCTAACCTTAGCATGCTAGCTTTAATAACCAATTTAGCAGGTACAGTATACACCTCAGTGTCATGTATTTTGTATTTCACTAAGGCTAGCTGTAAGCATGCTAACATTAGCTTGCTAGCTTTTTTTTAGGTAATTTAGCAAGTATACACCTCAGTCTCATATATTTTGGTATTTCAGTCACGCTAACTGGAAGCATGCTAACATTAGCATGCCAACGATAGTATGCTAGCTTTTTCTAAACTAATTAAGCAAGTATACACCTCACAGTAATATATTTTGGTACTTGACGCATGTTACAGTTAGCATTTTAGCATGCTAACACCATATGTATCTTTTAAGCTAATTAAGCAAGTATACACCTCAGTGTCATATATTTTGGTATTTCAATAAGCAGGGGTGTTAAAAACAAATAAATAGATTTTTAGAATTAATTGCGATAGTTATTTGTAACAATTCATAATTGATGAAAACAAATCGAAAATCGATTAAAAAATAATTTATTTTATTTTAATCTATAATAAAAATAACAGTGCCAGTGTTTTTTTTGTTGTTTCAGCCATACACTTTACTTTTTCTTTAGACAGCCATACACCTTCCAGTCATATAACTTGGTATGTGACACTTGTTAACTGTTAGCATGCAAACAATAATTTTCTAGTTTTTGAATATTATAATTTATTTATTTATTTATTTATTTATTTAATTAGACAGCCATACATTTTACAGTCATATAACTTGGTATGTGACACAAGCTAACTGATAGCATGCTAATGTTAGCTTGCCAAAATTAGCATGTTAACTTTTTGAGCTAGTTTTGCAAACGTTTACCCCAGAGTCATATAACTTGGTATGTGGCACTTGTTAACTGTTAGCATGCAAACGATAGCATGCTAGCCAGCTAACTTAAGCATGCTAACTTTTTCATCTCATGTTACGCTTTTTTCTCTATTTCCGCAGCCATATACCTTACAACCGTGGTTATTCGAAATGTGAGACATGCTAGCTGTTAGAATGCCGTTGTTAACACACATGCTAAGTGTTAGCATTGGAATATGCACATGCTAATGTTTGAGGCTATCTCTGTGGCTCATTTTGTACAGTACACCTAAAACTCACGGATTCAGACATTCTGCACCGTCTTAAAAGTATGGCGGCTTCCGACGACCCCAGGCCAGAGGTCCAGGGCACAGATAACAGGCCCATCAAAATGTTCTAGTTTTTTAATATTTTCATTAATTTATTTAACGTTTTTCTTTAATTATACAGCCATACATCTTACAGTCATATAACTTGGTATGTGACACATGCTAACTGATAGCATGCTAATGTTAGCTTGCTAAAATTAGCATGCAAACTTTTTGAGCTAGTTTTGCAAACGTTTACCCCAGAATCACATAACTTGGTATGTGACACTTGTTAACTGTTAGCATGCAAACGATAGCATGCTAGCCAGCTAACTTAAGCATGCTAACTTTTTCATCTCATGTTAAACTTTTTTCTCTATTTTCGCAGCCATACACCTTACAGCCGTGTTATTTGAAATGTGAGACATGCTAGCTGTTAGCATGTCATTGTTAGCACACATGCTAAGTGTTAGACTTAAGACTTAGACAAACTTTAATGATCCACAAGGGAAATTGTTCAAATCTTTTGATTGTTAGCATTTTAATGTGCGCATGCTAACGTTTTAGGCTAGCTCTGTGGCTAATTTTTGTACAGTTACACCTAAAACTCATGGATTCAGACACTTGGCGCCATCTTATAAGTACGGCGGCTTCCGGCGACCCCCGACCAGAGGTCCAGGGCATAGATAGCAGGCCCATCAAAATTTCCGGGGGAATTTTCTAGTTTTTCAATATTATCATTTATGTATTTAGTTTTTTTCTTTAATTAGACAGCCATACACCTTACAGTCATTTAACTTGGTATGTGACACATGCTAACTGATAGCATGCTAACGTTGGCTTGCTAGCATGTTAAAGCTAGCATGCTAACTTTTTGAGCTAGTTTTGCAAACGTTTACCCCAGAATCACATAACTTGGTATGTGACACTTGTTAACTGTTAGCATGCAAACGATAGCATGTTAGCAAGCTAACTTAAGCATGGTAACTTTTTCATCTCATTTTACACTTTTTTCTCTATTTTCGCAGCCATACACCTTACAGCCGTGTTATTTGAAATGTGAGACATGCTAGCTGTTAACATGCCATTGTTAGCACACATGCTAAGTGTTAGACTTAGACTTAGACAAACTTTAATGATCCATAAGGGAAATTGTTTAAATCTTTTGATTGTTAGCATTTTAATGTGCGCATGCTAACGTTTTAGGCTAGCTCTGTGGCCAATTTTGTACAGTTACACCTAAAACTCATGGATTCAGACACTTGGCGCCATCTTATAAGTACGGCGGCTTCCGGCGACCCCCGACCAGAGGTCCAGGGCATAGATAGCAGGCCCATCAAAATTTCCGGGGGAATTTTCGAGTTTTTCAATATTATCATTTATGTATTTAGTTTTTTTCTTTAATTAGACAGCCATACACCTTACAGTCATTTAACTTGGTATGTGACACATGCTAACTGATAGCATGCTAACTGATAGCATGCTAACGTTGGCTTGCTAGCATGTTAAAACTAGCATGCTGACTTTTCGAGCTAGTTTTGCAAACGTTTACCCCAGAGTCACATAACTTGGTATGTGACACTTGTTAACTGTTAGCATGCAAACGATAGCATGTTAGCAAGTTAACTTAAGCATGGTAACGTTTTCATCTCATTTTACACTTTTTTTCTCTATTTTCGCAGCCATACACCTTACAGCCGTGTTACTTGAAATGTGAGACATGCTAGCTGTTAACATGCCATTTTTAGCACACATGCTAAGTGTTAGACTTAGACTTAGACAAACTTTAATGATCCATAAGGGAAATTGTTCAAATCTTTTGATTGTTAGCATTTTAATGTGCGCATGCTAACGTTTTAGGCTAGCTCTGTGGCTAATTTTGTACAGTTACACCTAAAACTCACGGATTCAGACACTTGGCGCCATCTTATAAGTACGGCGGCTTCCGGCGACCCCCGACCAGAGGTCCAGAGCACAGATAGCAGGCCCTTTAAAATTTCTGCAGGAATTTTCGAGTTTTTCAATATTATCATTTATGTATTTAGTTTTTTTTATTTAATTAGACAGCCATACACCTTACAGTCATTTAACTTGGTATGTGACACATGCTAACTGATAGCATGCTAACTTTGGCTTGCTAGCATGTGTAAAACTAGCATGCTAACTTTTCGAGCTAGTTTTGTAAACGTTTACCCTAGAGTCATATAACTTGGTACGTGACACTTGTTTACTGTTAGCATGCAAATGATAGCTTGCTGGCAAGCTAGCACGATAACTTAAACATGCTAACTACCATCTAATTTTACACTGTTTTCTCTATTTCCGCAGCCATACACCTTACAGCTGTGTTACTTGAAATGTGAGACATGCCATTGTTAGCACACATGCTAAGTGTTAGCATTTTAATGTGCACATGCTAATGTTTTAGGCTAGCTCTGTGGCTCATTTTGTACAGTTACACCTAAAACTCACGGATTCAGACACTCGGCACCATCTTAAAAGTACGGCGGAGAGAATTTTTTAGTTTTAATTGTTTTTCTTTTTTTTTGGTACTTTTGTTATTTACAGTAATGCACTGTAAAACAACGGCCGTAGATTTTACAGCTCAGTTGCTAGAATTTTACCGTAAAAATAACAATTTAAAGTAATGCACTGTGAAAACACTTGAATGGAATCATGTGGTGCCCAAAGATTCACAGCCCTATTATTCAGTGCTCATATTTGAGTGGGCCCCGGGCCCCTCCTTAGTGGTGGGAAAGTGGGGGCCCCAAGGTCAAAAAGGTTAAGGACCCCTGATCTAAGCGTGTGAAAAGCTAACAAGCGTATTTGCGTACATTTTTTGAAAATGTTTCAACATTTGCGCAAAACCAGGAACGTGGACTCACCAATCAGAGTGACCCACATGGAGAGAGCCGTGGCGTAGACACTGAAATACTCCAAGAGGTCGTACTTCATGAAGCACAGGATGGAGAGGCCGGGTCCGTCGCAGGCGTGGTAGATCTGGACACGCACACAATGAACACACTTGGCGGTGGTCTTGAAGACCGGGGGCTACTCACGGCGGTGAAGAACATGGTGAAGAAGTAGACCATGGCCTCCATGTGGAAGCCTCGCTTGGCGGCCACGCTGGCGGCGGGCAGGAAGACCACGCTGCTGACGGTGGGCAGGAGCATCTTGGCGATGAAAGCCCCCATGGTGGCGGCGAGCGGGGTGGGAGAAAACTGAAGCGGCTTCCTCTGGTCCCCGTTTCGTCAGACTCTGGGGAAAGTGAGCTCCGGGCGGACAGCTGCGGACCTTTAAAGTTTAAATGCCCAACCCGAGCGTGCGCATGTGCTGAGTCGCCACAGGACAGCTGTCCGTGCCAGAAGACAGCCGGGCAGCCGGACACACCCCCGAGTCCCTGAGTCGGTCCTGGCGGCCCTCCTTCAGGGGGCGCTCTGGACCCAGCGCGACAGTTCCTGTTCAGGTCCACATATTTCTTCTTCATGAAGACGTCAAACTTAATCATGTGGTAGAATCCGATGTCTGGGTTCCAGGATGTTTGACGGCCTGTCCCGGGGCCAAGACGCGTGCCTGGAAAAAGCTTCATGAGCCATTTGTCTGCGCGCGAGCGGACCGACAGCCTGAGCGACGGCGTGTCGTCCTGTCGGCTCGTGGAAGCTTTACGGGAGCCCGGGGAGCGTTCCGTGTCCAGTCCAAGTGTCTCCAGACGGCGTGTTCGCTCTCCACTTGCTACTTTTTATTCGTCACTTCCTGCGCTCGGGCAGATTTATGGCAGACTTTTTTTTTTTTTGATTTCCTTCCTCGGAAAAAGTCTCGCTCCATCCAGTCGGAGAATCACGCTCGCTGGACACTTTATTAGGTACACCTTCACGGGCGACTGACGGCTCAAACCTTTACACTTTTTTTCTTGATTTCAAAGTACTGCGCTTTTCATAGGCTTCGGTTTCCATTAAAAAAATTTTTACACCAGGTTTTGTATCTTTTAAACGGTGTGTGCGTGCAATACGGTTGTACAATTTACAGTAATGCACTGTGAAAACAATGACCGTACATTTTACGGTAAAAAGGTGGCAGCTTAGTCGCCAGAAATTTTCATAAAAATTACAATTTTACTAATAATGCACTGTAAAAACAACGGTATTTTCATTTATTTACTTCCTCGGAAAAAGCCTCGCTCCGTCCAGTCGGAGAATCACGCTCGCTGGACACTTTATTAGGTACACCCTCACGGGCGACTGACGGCTCAAACCTTTACAAATTTTTTTCTTGATTTCAAAGTACCGCGCTTTTCATAGGCTTCGGTTTCCGTAAAAATTGTGTGCGTACAATTTACAGCAGGGGTCTCAAACTCAATTTACCTGGGGGCCACTGGATGCAGAAACACAACATAAACACAACAGAACAAATACCCAGAATCATTTGCAGCCCTAACTCTTCCGGGCTACAATATACAGTTAGGGCTATAAGGGATTCTGGGTATTTGTTCTGTTGTGTTTATGTTGTGTTACGGTGCGGATGTTCTCCCGAAATGGGTTTGTCATTCTTGTTTGGTGTGGGTTCACAGTGTGGCGCATATTTGTAACAGTGTTAAAGTTGTTTATACGGCCACCCTCAGTGTGACCTGTATGGCTGTTGATCAAGTATGCCTTGCAGTCACTTACGTGTGTCTGAAGAAGCCGCACATATTATGTGACTGGGCTGGCATGCTGTTTGTATGGTGAAAAAGCGGACACTAAAGGCAGTGCCATCACGGCACGGCCTTAATAATGTTGTCCAGGTGAAAATCGGGAATTTGGGAGAATGGTTACCCCGGCAGATTTTCGGGAGGGGCACTGATATTCGGGAGTCTCCCGGGAGGGTTGGCAAGTATGCTCGCGGGCCGCACTAACATTAAACTTTCATATTAAGGTGGGGGCCACAAAATAACGCGTGTCTGGGACCCCTGATTTACAGTAATGCATGTGTAAAAACAATAACCGTACATTTTACGGTAAAAAAGTGGCAGCTCAGTCGCCAGAAATTTCCATAAAAATTACTATTGTACAAATAATGCACTGTAAAAACAACGGTATTTTTATTTATTTCCTCCCTCGGAAAAAGTCTCGCTCCATCCAGTCGAAGCTACACGCTCGCTGGACACTTTATTAGGTACACCCTCACGGGCGACTGACAGCTCAAACCTTTACACTTTTTTTGTTGATTTCAAAGTAGCTCTCTTTTCATAGGCTTCGGTTTCCGTAAAAAAATTTTTACCGTGGTACTGTTTCTCAAATTTACAGTAATGCACAGTAAAAACAACAGTATTTTGGCATTTCACTGATGCTAGCTGTAAACATGCTAACATTGGCATGCCAGCTTTTTTACGTAATTTAGCAGGTATACACCTCAGTGTCATTAATTTAGGTATTTCAATAAGACTAACTGGAAGCATGTTATTGTGGGCATTTTAACTTTTTAAACTAATGTAGCAAGTATACACCTCAGGGACATATATTTTGGTATTTCAATAATGCTAACTGGAAGCAGGCTAAAATTAGCATGCTAACGATACTGTGCTAGCTTTTTTCAAACAAATGTTGTAGGTATACACCTCACAGTAATATATTTTGGTACTTGACGCATGTTACAGTTAGAATTTTAGCATGCTAACACCAGCATGGTCACTTTTTAGCTAATTTAGCAAGTATACAACTCAGTGTCATAAAATGTTGGTATTTTACTAGTGCTAGTTGTAAACATTCTAACATTAGCATGCTAGCTTTTATAACCAATTTAGCAGGTATACACCTCAGTGTTCTACATTTTGTATTTCACTAATGCTAGCTGTAAGGATGATAACATTAGCATGCTAGCTTATTTTAAGCCAGTTGAGCAAGTGCACACCTCAGTTTCATATATTGTGTATTTTGTGCAAAAAAAAGCCCACTGTAAATGTTATGCAAATTTTGTTTAAATTTTTGTAGTGAAATTCAGTAGATTTTACGGCAAAAAAACAACAAAAAACTGGCAGCTCGATTTACTAGAATAGTACTGTAAAAATAAAAGTTGTCATTTTTAAATTTACAGTAAATTGGTGTTAAAAAACACACTGTAAGTTAAATTTGTTTTTTGACTCAATGACAATTCAGTTGATTAAAAACTGGCATTTCAATTGCCAGAAATTTCCGTTAAAATAACGGTGGTACTGTTTCTCAAATGTACAGTAATGCACAGTAAAAACAACTGTATTGTTTACGGTAAGAAACAGACACCTCGGTTGACGGAATTTTACCGTAAAAATAACAAGTGTACTGTTTTTTCATTTACAGTTATAATACGGTAATGACCGTAAAAATAAAAGTTGTAGTTTTTAAATTCACAGTCATTTGGTGTAAAAAAACACAGTAAATTTAATTGTAAAAACTTCAGGATTTTTGACTCAATGACAAATTAGTTGATTTTATGATTAAAAACTGACAGGTCAATTGCCAGAAATTTCCATAAAAATTACTGTGGTACTGTTTTTCACATTTACAGTAATGCACTGTAAAAACAACGGTATTTTTTACGTTGAGAAACGGACACCTCGGTCGACAGAATTTTACCATAAAAATAATTATGGTACTGTTTTTTCATTTACATTAATAATACAATAATGACCGTAGATTTTACGGCAAAAAAGTGACACCTCGGGCGCCAAAATTTAACTTTGGAAATATTTGTGTTACTGTTTTTCAATTTATGTTATTTTGGTGTCAAAACACGTTTTTTTACAACTAAAATTCAGTAGATTTTACAGTATAAAAATGGCAGTTCCAATCGGCAGAATTTTATTGCAAAAATAAAAGTTGTAGTTTTTAAATTTACAGTAATTTGGTGTAGAAAAAAACCCCCACTGTAAATTTAGTTCTAAAAAAATTATGTTTTTTTTAACTCAAGCACAATTCAGTAGGTTTTACAGTTAAAAACTGGCAGCTCAATTGGCAGAATGTCACTGTAAAATAAAAGTGGTACTGTTTCTAAATGTACAATAATTTGTTGTAAAAAAAACCAGCCCCCACTGTAAATGTTGTGCAAAAATTCCTTTTTAAAAAAAACTGAAATTCAGTAGATTTCACTGTAAAAACATAACAAAATTGCTAAATTGACAGAATTGTACTGCAAACATAAAAGTTGTCATTTTGAAATTTACAGAAATCCATCCATCCATCCATCCATCTTCTTCCGCTTATCCGAGGTCGGGTCGCGGGGGCAGCAGCCTAAGCAGGGAAGCCCAGACTTTCCTCTCCCCAGCCACTTTGTCCAGCTCTTCCCGGGGGATCCTGAGGCGTTTCCAGGCCAGCCGGGAGACATAGTCTTCCCAACGTGTCCTGGGTCTTCCCCGTGCCCTAAACACCTCCCTAAGGAGGCGTTCGGGTGGCATCCTGACCAGATGCCCGAACCACCTCATCTGGCTCCTCTTGATGTGGAGGAGCAGCTGCTTTAATTTGAGCTCCCCCCGGATGGCAGAGCTTCTCACCCTATGTCTAAGGGAGAGCCCCGCCACCCGGCGGAGGAAACTCATTTCGGCCGCTTGTACCCGTGATCTTGTCCTTTCGGTCATAACCCAAAGCTCATGACCATAGGTGAGGATGGGAACGTAGATCGACCAGTAAATTGAGAGCTTTGCCTTCCGGCTCAGCTCCTTCTTCACCACAACGGATCGATACAGCGTCCGCATTACTGAAGACGCAGCACCGATCCGCCTGTGGATCTCACGATTCACTCTTTCCTCACTCGTGAACAAGACTCCTATGTACTTGAACTCCTCCACTTGGGTCAAGATCTCCTCCCCAACGTGGAGATGGCACTCCACCCTTTTCCGGGCGAGAACCATGGACTCTGACTTGTAGGTGCTGATTCCCATCCCAGTCGCTTCACACTCGGCTGCGAACCGATCCAGTGAGATGGTTCAAAACATATTTTTAACATTAAATTCTACAGATTTTTTAATACAGTCTAGTTGTAGTTTTGATCAGCAAACTTGGGTCGCCATGTAAAATCACTGTTCAGTAGCATGCTTATTGTGACGAGCTGACTGCGTTTGTCATGTGACCCCTACATTCAGAGTCAGGATGCAGGTAATATGATCATTTATTTAGCGCAAAGCAAACTGTAGAGCAGTTTGGGAGTGCACAGAAAGCAAATAACAGTTGCAAAACAATGAAGCCCTGTCCAGAGGAACGAGGCTGGCATATAAAGCATCCTGATTGGCAAGCAGGGTGTCTCCTGATTGCCTGCCAGGAAAAGGTATCAATAAATGTAAAGTGTAAAGTAGAGCTACTTTTTACACACCAAATATTTGATTGTAACGTCCATTTTAGTTGTAGTTTTCGTCACCAAATTTTGAAGTGTTGAAATCGCCATGTAAAATCGCCAATGCTAAGCAGTAGCATGTACATGGCATTGAGCTAGCAAATTTGTTTTGATGCATTTATTTTACATTGGAATGTCACATATAAGTTATTTATGTTATGTATTTTGCTTCGGTTTTTGAGCAATTTTCGTTTGACCTGTAACTAACAATAACGTAGAAAAATTACTTTCATTTTTTTACAGTACTGAGCTGCCATTACTGTAATTTTTTTTTTTTTTAAAGGGCCGTAGATCGGCTGGCAAATCAGTCACGAAGATTTATATACCGCTGTTACCGTTTTTTCTTTTACAGTAATGCACAGTAAAAAACAACAACAAATTGGTAGCTCAGTCACCAAAATTTTACAGTAAAAATATTTGTCATACTCTTGTCAATTTACAGTAATGTGGTGTAAAAAATCACTGTAAATGTTATTCAAAAATTCACCTTTTTTAACTGAAATTCAGTAGATTTACGGTAAAGAACTAGCAACTTGAATCAACACAATTTTACTGTAAAAAAATAAAAGTGGTACAGTTTTTAAATTTACAGCAATTTGGTGTTAAAAAAACACTAAATTTAATGAAAAATAAAACATTTTAACTGAAGGACAATTCGTTAGATTTTACGGTAAAAAAAACCCAACAAAAATTGGCAGCTCAGTCGCCAGAATTTGCCGTTAAAAAAACCTGGTACTGTTTCTCAATTTACAGTAAGATTTTACAGTAAATAACTGATACCTCCGTCGGCAGAATTTTACAGTAAAAACAAAAAAAGTACTGTTTGTCCGTATACAGTAATGCACTGAAAACACAAGGAGTGTAGATTTTACAGTAAAATACTGGCAGGTAATTCGCCAAAATATTTTGGAAGAATAACCGTGGTACTGTTTCTCAATTTACAGTAATGCACTGTAAAAACAACTGTAGATTTTACGGTAAGAAACGTACACCTCGGTTGGCAGAATTTTACAGTAAAAATGACAAAGGCACTGTTTTTTCGTGTACAGTAATGCACTGTAAAAACAATGAGTGTAGATTTTACAGTAAAAAAAATCGGCAGGAAATTTGCCAGAATTTTTTACAATAATAGCGGTGGTACTGTTTCTCAATTTACAGTAATGCACTGTAAAAAGAAGTGTATTTTTTAACGATAAAATACTGGCAGGTCTGTCACTAAAATTTTACCATAAAAGTACCGGTGTTAGTGTTTTCCCATTTCCAGTAATGCACGGTAAAAACAATGACAGTGGATTTTACGGTAAAAACTGGCAACTCCAAACACAGCAATATTACTGTAAAAATAAAAGGTGGTCCCGTTTTTTATTTAAAAAAATAGATTTTTGAATTAATCGCCTCTCTTATTTGTAACGATTCTTAATCGATTCAAAAACATGTGTTTCTCAGCTGTGGTCCGTATGGGCGGTACTCGGTCGCAATACACTTTTCCACCACTTGTGGCAGTAATAACAATATCAAACAAACAGAAGAAGTCTGGTGCCAAAGTCTTAGAGGAGTTTCTTAAGCGCAAAACTATGACCAAATTGGTGAAGCTGTGTTTTCATTTGCACTTTCATTTTATTGACATGGTATGGTGACTGGTATCGTGATACGTATCTTAATTTGACTGGTATTGTGATATGTATCTTATCGTGACTGGTATTGTTATACGTATCGTATCGTGACTCGTATTGTGATACGTATTTTATCGTGACTGGTATTGTGATAAGTATCTTATCGTCACTCGTATCATGATACGTATCTTATTGTGACTGGTATCGTGATATGTATCTTATCGTGACTGGTATCGTGATACGTATCTTATCGTGACTGGTATTTTGATACGTATCTTATTGTGATTGGTATCGTGATACGTGTCTTATCGTGACTCGTATCGTGATACGTATCTTAATGTGACTCGTATTTTGATACGTATCTTATCGTGACATGTATTGGGATACGTATCTTATCGTGACTTGTATAATGATATGTATCTCATCGTGACTCGTATTGGGATACGTATCTTATCATGAGTCGTATCGTGATACGTATCTTATCGTGGCTCGTATTATAATACGTATCTTACTGTGGCTGGTATTGTGATACGTATTTTATGGTGACTCATATCGTGATACGTATCTTATCGTGACTGGCATTGTGATACGTATCTTATAGTGACTGGTATTGTGATATGTACCTTATCGTAACGAGTATCGTAATACGTATCTTATTGTGACTCGTATTGTAATACGTACCTTATCGTGGCTGGTTATATAATGCGTATCTTATTGTGGCTGGTATCGTGATACATATCTTATTGTGACTGGCATTGGGATACATATGTTATCGTGACTGGTATTGTGATACGTATCTTATCGTAACGAGTATTGTGATACGTATCTTATCGTAACGAGTATCGTGATGCGTATCTTATCGTGACTGGTATCGTGATACGTATCTTATCGTAACGAGTATCCTGATACATATCTTATTGTGACTGGTATTGTGATACGTATATTATCGTGACTTGTATCATGATATGTTTCTCATCGTGACTCGTTTTGTGATACGTACCTTATCGTGACTCGTACCGTGATACGTATTTTATCGTGACTGGTATCGTGATATGTTTCTTTTCGGGGCTGGTATCATGATATGTATCTCATCGTGACTCGTATTGTGATACGTTTATTATCATGACGCGTATCGTGATGCATATCTTAGCATGACACATATCGTGATACGTATCTTATCATGACTCGTATCGTGATACGTATCTTATTGTGGCTGGTATTGTGGTACGTATATTACCGTGGCTGGTATTGTGATACGTATTGTATGTTTGACTCGTATCGTGATACATATCTTATTGTGACTGGCATTGTGATACGTATTTTATCGTGACTGGTATTGTGATACGTATCTTATCGTAACGAGTATCGTCATACGTATCTTATTGTGACTCGTATTGCGATACGTACCTCATCGTGGCTGGTATTATAATACGTATTTTATTGTCGCTGTTATTGTGGTACGTAAATTACTGTGGCTTGTATTGTGATACGTATTGTATGGTGACTCGTATCGTGATACATATCTTATTGTGATTGGCATTGGGATACGTATTTTATCGTGACGTGTATCATTATGCGTATCTTATCGTGACTGGTATTGTGATACGTATCTTATCGAGATACGTATCTTATTGTGGCTGGTATCGTGCTACGTATCCTATTGTGACTCGTATCGTGACACGTATCTTATCGTGACTCATATCGTGATACGTATCTTATAGTGAGTCGGGTTGTGACACGTATCTTATCGTGGCTGGTATCGTGATACGCATCTTATAGTGAGTCGTGTTGTGATACGTATCTTATCGTGGCTGGTATCCTGATACGCATCTTATAGGGAGTCTTATTGTGATACGTATTTTATCATGGCTGGTATCGTGATATGTATCTTATCGTGACTCGTATCGTGATACGTATCTTATCGTGACTCGTATCGTGATACGTATCTTATCATGACTCATATCGTGATACGTATCTTATAGTGAGTCGTGTTGTGACACGTATCTTATCGTGGCTGGTATCGTGATACGCATCTTATAGTGAGTCGTATTGTGATACGTATCTTATCGTGGCTGGTATCGTGATACGCATCTTATAGGGAGTCTTATTGTGATACGTATTTTATCATGGCTGGTATCGTGAAACGTATCTTATCGTGACTCGTATCGTGATGCGTATCTTATCATGACTCATATCGTGATACGTATCTTATAGTGAGTCGTGTTGTGACACGTATCTTATCGTGGCTGGTATCGTGATACGCATCTTATAGTGAGTCGTATTGTGATACGTATCTTATCGTGGCTGGTATCGTGATACGCATCTTATAGTGAGTTGTATTGTGAAACGTATCTTATCATGGCTGGTATCGTGATACGTATCTTATCATGGCTGGTATCGTGATACGTATCTTATCGTGAAGTCCTTGCCAATATTCAGCCCTATATGTTGCACATGTAAGATGTGTGACTTCCATGAGGCCTCCTGCAGAAACTCCAAAACGGCATCGAGGTTATTTTCTGCGTGTTCCTGCGATGGCGGCGGGTCGACAGTTGTCCCGCCCCTCAGCTGTCGCACCTGCTCGGGAGTGCAGGCCGGCGACACAAAAGGTTTCAGATTCTTCAGAAAGCCGAGACCACGGAACTTTCCCTCCTCGACCCCGACCCCGACCCCACAGCAGGGGCTGTTTTTTTCTACCTAAGTGGTCCAAAGAGGTGTGGCGTGATGTCACCGACGTCCATTTTGTTGCGTTGTGCGCTCACGTGAGGCAGACCCCATGAGACCTGGTCCATGAATGCGGACTTACTGGAGAGAGGTGGACCTCGGAACAGGATTGTAAGTACTGACCTGATACGTGTGTGTGGGTGTTCTTGGATTTCTACCCTTCTTGAGACATCAACAAGGAAATGTATGCCCATGTGAGGACCAGTGTGTGTGTGTGTGTGTGTTCTTGTATTTCTACCTTTCTTGAGACATCAACAAGGAAAAGTAGCTTCCATATGAGGAGGTGTGAACAAGTTAGGACATGAACCATGGTCCCAATATGGAAAACCATTGCATCTAATAGAGAATGTCTCATTTTCACCCCTGGTGGTTAAATCTATCAAAATTAGGGTGGTCCCAAAAAGGAGGGACTTTTCAGATTGACTGTGTGTCGCTTTTAAACGTGCGCCCCCTCTGGTCAACATGTGCAATAACAAGTGGGTATAACAAATTGAAATGCCCCCCTTTGGTCAAAATTTAAAAAATAAATAAAAATAAAAATAAATAAATAAATAAAATTTAAAATATATATATATATATATATATATATATATATATATATATATATATATATATATATATATATATATATATATATATATATATATATATATATATATATATATATATATATATGTGTGTGTGTGTATAAATAACTAGAAGTACATAATGAAGATTAAAAAACAATTAAGAACAAGAAATAAAAAAAATAATTTAGACATATATATTTTATATATTCGTTAAATATTTTCATAGTATGTATATATCATCAATGTTGTAAATACAAATCTTTATATATCTAGAAAGGGTGGTCCTAAAGAGGTAGGCATTTTTCGGAGGTCTCAAGAAGGTATGAAATACAAGAACGTGTGTGTGTGTGTGTGTGTGTGTGTGTGTGTGTGTGTGTGTGTGTGTGTGTGTGTGTGTGTGTGTGTGTGTGTGTGTGTGTGTGTGTGTGTGTGAAGTGCATGGAGACAATCATATTTTAGTTGTGTGTCAGTTACTAGGTTGTAGTAGTAAAGTTGTGTACGTTTTGAATAAATTACCTTATTTTGACAGTGTTCCCATCCCCTAACCCAGACCTGGGCAAATTAAGGCCCGGGGGCCACATGCGGCCCGTTGAGCTTTTCAATCTGGCCCGCCGGACATTCCCAAATATATTTTTTTAGATCTTTAAGATGGAAATTGTAGCTGCCATTATGATGTGCAGTGATGTTTTCTATTGACCGTAATTCTTCAACTATACAAAGTATTTCAATGGTTGGAACCTGCGTTTATGGATGATATACCAGTTACTATGGTAATCTAATTAGTTACTATGGTAATTTACGTCACAGCAGCTCAGACGATGCACCAAGCAGTGTGAGCTGAAAGCGAGATTTTCATAACAAAGTTCTAAAGCTTAGTGATATATAGAATAGAATAGAATAGAATAGAAAGTACTTTATTGATCCCTGGGGGAAATTCAGCAAATATCAGATATATCAGATTGTAGGTGGGTTTATTTTGTACCCCCCGCGTTCATATTTCACTGTTTGTTGCATTTTTGTTGCGTTTCACTTGATTGTGATGTCGATCGAAAAGGGGTGTGACGTTCATATTTTGTCAATATTCAGTATTTTATCCTTCGTAGAAAAATGTAAAATTCCATTACGTTTTTTAAGGCGGTCTTGCATAACGTTTTTAGCATTCAATCAGACATTATTGTGAGGTTTTGTATTAGTGTTCTAAAAATAGATATACCGCCCCCCAGACACATTTTTTTCTCTAAATGTGGCCCCCCAGTCAAAATAATTGCCCAGGCCTGCCCTAACCCCAACTGGCTCTCTCACTCCAGGAGGTCAAAGGTCAGGCTGTATTGGAATGTGAAAGTGTTGCTAATTGTTACCTTATCTAGTAACATGTCGGGTGTCAGTACAGAAATAATAAACATGGTCACCATTGACGGTGTACCTAATGTTGTGGCCTGCAGCCATGTTGCTTTTATGGTCTACGATGGAGCTTTCATGGAGGCCTCCCTCCAGGAGATCTTTGCTACAAACAAACAACAAAGTGACGGAACCTCGGAGGACACCCTGAGCAGGTCCAGGGGGATGTGGTCTTGTTCTGATGTTCTGCCTGAAGGACTGGAGGCCAGAAAGTGAGAACGTGTGTGAAATGTGAGCAGACTCCACTCGGCAGTCTAAACAGTGTGGGAACGCAGCGCACACTTCCTGCACGCCTGTGAGAAAACACTCCACTTCCTTCTGATTCACCAGCGACCTTTGACCCTACTGGCCTTTGTCTACCAGTCACTCTGCACCACTTGTGTCCACCCAGAGGTTCTACCACACAAGTTCTACCACAGTTTATGTCCACAGTTCTACCAGTGAATCTCCTAAAGGTTCTACCACACGAGTTCTACCGCAGTTTATGTCCACAGTTGTACTAGCGAATCTCCTAAAGGTTCTGCCACACGAGTTCTACCACCGTTTATGTCCACAGTTCTACTAGCAAATCTCCCAAAGGTTGTACTCTACAAATTATATCACAGATTATGTCAACAGTTCTACTAGCGACTCTCCTAAAGGTTCTACCACACAAGTTCTACCCCAGATTATGTCAACGATTCTGCTAGCGAACCTCCTAAAGGTTCTACCACACAAGTTCTACCACAGATTAGGTCAACAATTCTGCTACCGAACGTCCTAAAGGTTCTACCACACAAGTTCTAACACAGATTAGGTCAACAATTCTGCTACCGAACGTCCTAAAGGTTCTACCACACAAATTCTACCACAGTTTATGTCAACAGTTCTACTAGCGAATCTCCTAAAGGTTCTACCACACAAGTTCTACCCCACATTATGTCAACGATTCTGCTAGCGAACCTCCTAAAGGTTCTACCACACAATTTCTACCACAGATTAGGTCAACAATTCTACTAGCGACTCTCCTAAAGGTTCTACCACACAAGTTCTACCCCAGATTATGTCAACGATTCTGCTAGCAAACCTCCTAAAGGTTCTACCACACAAGTTCTACCACAGTTTATGTCAACAATTCTACTAGCGACTCTCCTAAAGGTTCTACCACACAAGTTCTACCCCAGATTATGTCAACGATTCTGCTAGCAAACCTCCTAAAGGTTCTGCCACACAAGTTCTACCACAGATCATATCAACAGTTGTACTAGCAAATCTCCTAAAGGTTCTACCACATGAGTTCTACCAAAGATTATGGCAACAGTTCTACTGGCGAATCTTCTAAAGTTTCTACCACACAAGTTCTACCACAGTTTATGTCAACAGTTATACTACCAAATCTCCTAAAGGTGCTACGACACAAGATCTACCACAGTTTATGTCAACATTTCTACTAGTGAATCTCCTAAAGGTTCTACCACATGAGTTCTATCAAAGTTTATGTCAACTGTTCGACTACCAAATCTCCTATAGGTTCTACCAAACAAGTTCTACCACAGTGTATGTCAACAATTCTGCCACCGAATCTCCTAAAGGTTCTACCACACAAGTCCTACCACAGTTTATGTAAACAGTTCTATTAGCGAATCTCCTAAAAGTTCTACAACACAAGTTCTACCACAGTGTATGTCAACAGTTCTATTAGCGAATCTCCTAAAGGTTCTACCACACAGGTTCTATCAAACAAGTTCTACCACAGTTTATGTCAACAATTCTACCACCGAATCTCCTAAAGGTTCTACCACAGTTTATGTAAACAGTTCTATTAGCAAATCTCCTAAAGGTCCGACAACACAAGTTCTACCACAGTTTATGTCAACAGTTCTACTAGCGAATCTCCTAAAGGTTGTACCACACAAGTTCTACCAAAAATTATGTCAACAGTTCTACTAGCGAATCTCCTAAAGTTCCTACCACACAAGTTCTACCACAGTTTATGTCAACAGTTCTATTAGCGATTCTCTTAAAGGTTTTACCACACCGTTTCTACCAAAGATTATGTCAACAGTTCTACTAGCGAATCTCCTAAAGGTCCTACCACATAAGTTCTACCGAAGATTATGTCAACAGTTCTACCACCAAATCCCCTAAAGGTTCTACCACACAAATTCTACCACAATTGATGTCAACAATTCTACCACCGAATCTCCTAAAGATTCTACCACAGTTTATGTCAACAGTTCTACGAGCGAATCTCCTAAAGGTCCTACCACACAAGTTCTACCACAGTTTATGTCAACAGTTCTACGAGCGAATCTCCTAAAGGTCCTACCACACAAGTTCTACCACAGTTTATGTAAACAGTTCTCATAGCGAATCTCCTAAAGTTTCTACTCTACAAATTATATCACAGATTACAGTCGTGGTCAAAAGTTTACATACACTTGTAAAGAACATAATGTCATGGCTGTCTTGAGTTTCCAATAATTTCTACAACTCCTAATTTTTTGTGATAGAGTGATTGGAGCACATACTTGTTGGTCACAATAAGCATTCATTAAGTTTGGTTCTTTTATGAATTTATTATGAGTCTACTGAAAATGTGACCAAATCTGCTGGGTCAAAAGTTACAATCAATTCAAATGAGCTTCATGGCATGGCCTCTTGACTTCATGTGAGTGATTATGATTGACGACACCTGTTGACTTCTCTGAGCCCATTTAAATAGGGCTCATGTGATGCAGTCTTTAGACTCGGTTACAAACGCGACAATGGGAAAGTCAAAGGAACAGATCTGAAAAAATTAATCATTGAATTTAACAAGTCAGGAAAGTCACTTGGAGCCATTTCAAAGCATCTTAAGGTCCTAAAAACAACTGTGCAGACAATTGTTCGTAAGTATAAAGTGCATGGCACAGTTTTGTCGCTGCCACGATCAGGAAGAAAACGCAAGCTATCACCTGCTGCTGAGAGAAAATGTGTCAGGATGATCAAGAGTCAACGGAGAACCACAAAAAAGCAGGTCTGCAATGAATTGGAAGCTGCTGGAACACAGGTGTCAGTGTCCATGGTGTAGCCATGGACTGAGAGGCTACCATGCAAGAAGGAAGCCCTTGCTCCAGAAGCGACACCTTAAGGCTCGTCTAAAGTTTGCTGCTGATCACATGGACAAAGATAAGACCTTCTGGAGGAAAGTTCTGTGGTCAGATAAAAGAAAAATTGAGCTGTTTGGCCACAATACCCAGCAATATGTTTGGAGGAGAAAAGGTGAGGCCTTTAATCCCAGGAACACCACACCTACCGCCAACCATGGTGGTGGTAGTATTATGCTATGGGCCTGTTTTGCTGCCAATGGAACTGGTGCTTTACAGAGAGTAAATGGGACAATGAAAAAGGAGGATTACCTCCAAATTCTTCAGGACAACCTAAAATCATTAGCTCGGAGGTTGGGTCTTGGGAGCAGTTGGGTGTTCCAACAGGACAATGACCCCAAACACACATCAAAAGTGGTAAAGGAATGGCTAAATGAGGCTAGAATTAAGGTTTTAGAATGGCCTTCCCAAAGTCCTGACTTAAACCCCATTGAGAAAATGTGGACAAGTCCATGTCAGAAAACCAACACATTTAGCTGAACTGCACCAATTTTGTCAAGACGAGTAGTCAAAAATTCAACCAGAAGCTTGCCAGAAGCTTGTGGATGGCTACCAAAAGCGCCTTATTGCAGTGAAACTTGCCAAGGGACATGTAAGCAAATATTAACATTGCTGTATGTATACTTTTGACCCATCAGATTTGGTCACATTTTCAGTAGACCCATAATAAATTCATAAAACAACCAAACTTCATGAATGTTTTTTGTGACAAACAAGAATGTGCTCCAATCACTCTATCACTAAAAAACAAGAGTTGTAGAAATTATTGGAAACTCAAGACATCCATGACTTTATGTTCTTTACAAGTGTATGTAAACTTTTGACCACGACTGTATGTCAACAGTTCTACTAGCAAATCTCCTAAAGGTTCTACCACACAAGTTCTACCAAAGTTTATGTAAACAGTTCTACTAGTGAATCTCCTAAAGGTTCTACCACACAAGTTCTACCACAGATTATGTCAACAGTTCTACTAGCGAATCTCCTAAAGGTTCTACCATACAGGTTCTAAAACAAATTATGTCAACAGTTCTACTACCGAATCTCCTAAAGGTTCTACCACACAGATTCTACCACAGATTACGTCAGCCATTCTACTACCGAATCCTCTAAAGATTCTACTATAAAATTATATCACAGTTATGTCAACAGTTCTGCTATGGAATCTCTTTAAGGTTGTAGCACACAAGTTCTACCACAGTTTATGTCAACAATTCTACCACGGAGTCTCTTAAAGGTTCTACCAGACAAATTCTACCACAGTTTATACAAACAGTTCTTCTACCAAATCTCCTAAAGGGCCTACCACACAAATTATATCACAGATTACGTCAGCCATTGTACTTTGGAATCTCCAGGTTCTACTATACAAGTATTATGTCAACAGTTTTATTAGAGATTTTCTACTATACAAGTTTGACCATATATTATGTCAACAGTTCTGCTATGGAATTTCCTAAATGTTTTACTATACAAATTAGACCATAGATTTTGTCAGCAGTTCTACTTTGTAATCTCCTAAAAGTTCTACTATAAAAGTTCTACCATATTTTATGTCAACAGTTCTACGCGAGATGTTCTACCTTAGAGTCTATCACAGGTTTTACTATACAAGTCTACCATAGATTATGCCAGCAGTTCTACTATGGAATCTCCTGAAGGTTCTACTATACAAATTCTACCACAGATTATGTCAGCCATTCTACTATGAAATCTCCTAAAGGTTCTAGTTTACAAGTTCTACCACAGATTATATCAGATGTTCTACTGTGGAATCTCCTAAATGTTTTACCACACAAATTATACCTCAGATTATGTCAACAGTTCTAATATCGAATCTCCTGAATGTTCTACTACACAAGTTCTACCATAGATTATGTCAACAGTTCTACTACAGATGTTCTACTGTAAAGGGTATTAGCGGTTTTACTATACAGGTCTACCATAGATTATTTCAGCAGTTCTACTAGAGATGTTCTACTATAGAGTCTATCAGAGATTCAACAATACAAATCTACCATAGATTATGTCAGCAGTTCAACGATGGGATTTCCTAAAGGTTCTACTAAAGAAGTTATGCTATGGAGTCTATCAAAGGTTCCACTTTAAGAAGTTATACTATATAGTCTATCAGAGGTTCTACTATACAAGTCTACCATTGATGATGTCAACAGTTCTACCATGGAATCTCCTGAAGGTTCTACTATACACTTTCTACCATATGTTACCATTATCTCATCATAATTCTAGTAGAAGTTTTACAATAAATATTCTAGGTTCTGTCAAAAGTTCTACTATACAGCCTATGAGAGGTTCTACTACCGAAGTTCTACTATAGAGCCTATCATTAGTTTATCAGAGATTTTACTATAGAAGCTTTACTAAGGAGTCTATCTTAGGTTTTACCAGAGAAGTTCTATAAAAGATTATGTCAGATGTGCTACTCTGGAATCCCTCAAAGGTTCTACTATAGTGGGTCTACTATAGGGTCTATGAGATGTTCTACTATAGAGGTTCTACTATGGAGTCTATCAGAGGTTCTATTGTAAAGGTTCTACTAAGGAGTCTATCAGAGATTCTACTATAGATGTTTCACTATAGAGTCTATCGGAGGTTGTACTTTAGAAGTTCTACTATGGTGTTTATCGGAGGTTCTACTATAGAAATTCTGGTATCGAGCATATCAAAGGTTCTACTATACAAGTCTTACTATTGTCTATCAGAGGTTCTTCAATAGATGTTTCACGATAGAGTCTATCGAAGGTTCTATTATCGAAGTTCAACTATAGAAGTTCTCCAAAACATTCTGCCAGAAATTCTACTATAGAAGTTGTACTTTGGAGTCTATCAAAGGTTGTACTAAATAAGTTGTACTATGGAGTCTATCAAAGGTTCTACTATAAAAGTTATACTATAGAGTCTACCCGTGCTTCTACAATAGTGGTTCTACAATGGAGTCTATCAGATGTTCTAATATAGAAGTTCTACTATAAAGTGTATCAGAGGTTCTACTATAGAAGGTCTACTATGGGGTTCATCAGAGGTTGTACTACAGAAGTTCTAATTCGGGGTGTATCAAAGGTTTTATTATAGAAGTTCTACTATAAAGTCAATCAGAGGTTCTACTATAGAAGTTCTATTCTAGGTTATGTCAGCAGTTAAATGCTGGAATTTCTCAAAGGTTCTACAATAAAAGTTCTACTATAGGGTCTATCGGCGGTTCTACTATACATGATCTACTGTGCAGTCAATCAGAGGTTTTACTATAGAGGATTCTATTCTAGATAATGTCAGCATTTGTACCCTGGAAACACTAAAGGCTCTACTATAGAAGTTCTACACTAGATTATTTCAGATGTACTACTATAGATAAGTAGACACTATCAGAGGTTCTATAATAGAGGTCCTATTATAGGTGTGCTACAATAGATTTTGCCAGAAGCTCAACCAGAGAGTGTCACAAAAATGTTCTACTATAGAGGTTGTACTATGTACGTTCTACCATAGATTCTGTCGGAAGTTTCACTATAGATATTCTACTATAGGGCCTCAGAGGTTCTACTATAGAGGCTCTACTATAGTTTCTGTCAGTGGTTCTATTATTGAGTGTTCTACCATAGAGTCTGGCAAAAGTTGTACTATAAAGGTTCTACTAAATGTACTTATGTCAGAAGTTCAACTATAGAATTTGTCAATGGTTGCATATGTGTTATCATAGGTTCAATCATATGTTCCATCATATGTTCTATCATATGCTCCATTATAGGTGCTAGCATAGGTTATATAATAGGTTCTGTCATGGGTTCTCATATACATTATAGCATAGGTTCTGTCAAATGTTTTATGGTGGGTGCTTTCATATGTTCTGGCCTGGGTTCTAGAATAAGTTATATCATAGTTTTTTTCATATATTCTGTCATAGGTTCGGTCAGGTTCTTGAACAGTATAAGAAGACCTATGTATTAGCATCAATACTATCATAGGCTCTGTTATATCTTATAGCATATGTCCCCTCATAGGTTCTATCATATGTTCTGTCATAAATTATATCATAGATTCTAGCATAGGCTGTAGCATAGGCTCTATCATAGGTTGTAGCTTAGGCCTATGATAGGTTTTAGCATAGTTTTATGATAGCTTCTAGCATAAGACTATGATAGATTTTAGCATAGGTTTCATGATAGGCTCTTGCATAGGTCTATGATATATTTTAGCATAGGTTCTACTGCTGATGAAAAAGGTTCCAAAGGAGTGTTCATCAGAGGTTTATTGTAGGGTCAGTTGGATGTTCTAAAAAAGGTTTTAGTTGTGGCTCCATCGGAAGTTCAGAGTGTTGATTGGTCTACAGACGTCATAAGTTATATCATAGATCCTCTCATAGGTTGTAGCTTAGGTCTATGATAGGTGGTAGCATCGATTTTATTATAGGTTCTAGCATAGGTTCTATGATAGGTTTTAGTGTAGGTTTCAAGATAGGCCCTGGCATAGGGTCTATGATAGATTTTAGTATAGGTTCTACTGCTGATGAAAAAGGTTCCAAAGGAGTGTTCATCAGAGGTTTATTGTAGGGTCAGTTGGATGTTCTAAACAAGGTTTTAGTTGCGGTCCCATCAGTAATTCAGAGTATTTGATTGGTCTACAGACGTCATAAGTTATATAATAGATTCTAGCATAGGCTGTAGCATAGGTTCTATCATAGATTGTAGCTTAGGGTCTATGGTAGGTTGTAGCATATATTTTATGATAGGTTCTAGCGCAGGTTCTATGATAGATTTAGCATAGGTTTCATGATAGTCTCTGGCATATGTCTATGATAGATTTTAGTATAGGTTCTACTGCTGATGAAAAAGGTTTCAAAGGAGTGTTCATCAGAGGTTTATTGTAGGGTCAATTGAATGTTCTAAACAAGGTTTTACTTGTGGTCCCATCAGAAGTTCAGAGTGGCAATTGGTCTACAGACGTCATAAGTTATATTGTAGATTCTAGTATAGGCTGTAGCATAGGTTCTATCATAGGTTGTAGCTTAGGTCTATCATAGGTTGTAGCATAGGTCTATGATAGGTTGTAGCATAGTTTTATGATAGGTTCTAGCATAGGTTCTATGATAGATTTTAGCATAGGTTTCATGATAGGCCCTGGCATAGGTTATATGATAGATTTTAGTAAAGGTCCTACTGCTGATGAAAAAGGTTCCAAAGAAGTGTTCATCAGAGGTTTATTGTCGGGTCAGTTGGATGTTCTTAACAAGGTTTTAGTTGTGGTCCCATCAGAAGTTCAGAGTGTTTGATTGGTCTACAGACGTCATAAGTTATATCATAGATTCTAGCATAGGCTGTAGCATAGGTTCTATAATAGGTTGTAGCTTATGTTTATGATAGGTTGTAGCATAGATTTTATGATAGGTTCTAGCGTAGGTTCTATGATAGAATTTAGCATAGGTTTCATGATAGGCTCTGGCATAGGTTCTATGGTAAATTTTAATATAGGTTCTACTGCTGATGAAAAAGGTTCCAAAGGAGTGTTCATCAGAGGTTTATTGTAGGGTCAATTGAATGTTCTAAACAAGGTTTTACTTGTGATCCCATCAGAAGTTCAGAGTGGCAATTGGTCTACAGACGTCATAAGTTATATCGTAGATTCTAGTATAGGCTGTAGCATAGGTTCTATCATAGGTTGTAGCTTAGGTCTATCATAGGTTGTAGCATAGGTCTATGATAGGTTGTAGCATATATTTTATGATAGGTTCTATGATAGGTTTTAGCATAGGTTCTATGATAGATTTAGCATAGGTTTCAAGATAGGCTCTGGCATAGGTTCTATGATAGATTTTAGTTTAGGTTTTACTGCTGATGAAAAAGGTTCCAAAGGAGTGTTCATCAGAGGTTTATTGTAGGGTCAATTGGATGTTCTAAACAAGGTTTTACTTGTGGTCCCATCAGAAGTTCGGAGTGGCGATTGGTCTACAGACGTCATAACTTATATCGTAGCTTCTAGCATTGGCTGTAGCATAGGTTATATCATAGGTTGTAGCTTAGGTCTATCATAGGTTGTAGCATAGGTCTATGATAGGTTGTAGCATAGATTTTATGATAGGTTCTAGCATAGGTTCTTTGATAGGTTTTAGCATAGGTTTCATGATAGACTCTGGCATAGGTTCTATGATAGCTTTTAGTTTAGGTTCTACTGCTGATGAAAAAGGTTCCAAAGGAGTGTTCATCAGAGGTTTATTGTAGGGTCAGTTGGATGTTCTAAACAAGGTTTTACTTGTGGTCCCATCAGAAGTTCGGAGTGGCGATTGGTCTACAGACGTCATAACTTATATCGTAGCTTCTAGCATTGGCTGTAGCATAGGTTCTATCATAGGTTGTAGCTTAGGTCTATCATAGGTTGTGGCATAGGTCTATGATAGGTTGTAGCATAGTTTTTATGATAGGTTCTAGCATAGGTTCTTTGATAGGTTTTAGCATAGGTTTCATGATAGACTCTGGCATAGGTACTATGATAGCTTTTAGTTTAGGTTCTACTGCTGATGAAAAAGGTTCCAAAGGAGTGTTCATCAGAGGTTTATTGTAGGGTCAGTTGGATGTTCTAAACAAGGTTTTACTTGTGGTCCCATCAGAAGTTCGGAGTGGCGATTGGTCTACAGACGTCATAACTTATATCGTAGCTTCTAGCATTGGCTGTAGCATAGGTTCTATCATAGGTTGTAGCTTAGGTCTATCGTAGGTTGTAGCATAGGTCTATGATAGGTTGTAGCATAGATTTTATGATAGGTTCTAGCATAGGTTCTTTGATAGGTTTTAGCATAGGTTTCATGATAGACTCTGGCATAGGTTCTATGATAGCTTTTAGTTTAGGTTCTACTGCTGATGAAAAAGGTTCCAAAGGAGTGTTCATCAGAGGTTTATTGTAGGGTCAGTTGGATGTTCTAAACAAGGTTTTACTTGTGGTCCCATCAGAAGTTCGGAGTGGCGATTGGTCTACAGACGTCATAATTTATATCGTAGCTTCTAGCATTGGCTGTAGCATAGGTTCTATCATAGGTTGTAGCTTAAGTCTATCATAGGTTGTAGCATAGGTCTATGATAGGTTGTAGCATAGTTTTTATGATAGGTTCTAGCATAGGTTCTTTGATAGGTTTTAGCATAGGTTTCATGATAGACTCTGGCATAGGTTCTATGATAGCTTTTAGTTTAGGTTCTACTGCTGATTAAAAAGGTTCCAAAGGAGTGTTCATCAGAGGTTTATTGTAGGGTCAGTTGGATGTTCTAAACAAGGTTTTACTTGTGGTCCCATCAGAAGTTCAGAGTGGCAATTGGTCTACAGACGTCATAAGTTATATCGTAGATTCTAGTATAGGCTGTAGCATAGGTTCTATCATAGGTTGTAGCTTAGGTCTATCATAGGTTGTAGCATAGGTCTATGATAGGTTGTAGCATAGATTTTATGATAGGTTCTAGCATAGGTCCTTTGATAGGTTTTAGCATAGGTTTCATGATAGACACTGGCATAGGTTCTATGATAGCTTTTAGTTTAGGTTCTACTGCTGATGAAAAAGGTTCCAAAGGAGTGTTCATCAGAGGTTTATTGTAGGGTCAGTTGGATGTTCTAAACAAGGTTTTCGTTGTGGTTCCATCAGTAGTTCAGAGTGTTGATTGGTCCACAGATTTGGTTGTTGTTGTTGGTTCTGTCAGCTGTTGTATGTGTGCTAGTTTCCCATGATGCTTATTGTGCAAGAGTTCTGTTTGTGCCATCTGCGGTTCTGCAGTTCTCCTGGTGGTCCTCACACCGACGTGATCGATTCACCCGGACCTCCACTTCCTGATGCTGAGGACGCCGCATCCATGGGCGCAGGCAAGAAGTGGAGCTTTGGAGGCGGGGTGAGAAGGTCCACGTTGACGGGCGCCAACGGACGCCGTAGGAGGCAGCGCGGCCGCACGTGTTCCAGACCCCAGCACTCGCATATCGCGCCTTTAAGTGGCGCCGATGCATCAACGTCAGCGCGCTCGGGACGCGTGGCGGCTGCGGACCGAACGTTGTTGTTGCTCTTGGCGTCGGCGCGCGCGATGATGTTTCAGTCTGGAGCATTGTGGGAAGTCTCCGAGGGAGGAAGCGCGGAGGTGTGAAGTTAAGTTGACGGTGAGCCGCAGACTTTTAGAAGACAAACAGCGGGCAGGCTGCCCCCCCCCCCCCCCCCCTCCTCCTACCTCCTCCTCCTCATCTTCCTCATTATCATGGTTCTCCTCTCCTGCTGACTCAGGAGGAGGAGGAGGAGGAGGAAGAGGGATGCAGGGAGCACACACCTTACCTCCCTCCCTTCCCGGCTGTCTTGCTGCTGTGTCTTCTCTTCACTCCACAGCAGCGCTCCGCGACACACAACACAGTACCGCTGTCACTGGCCCACTACACACACACACACACACACACACACAAGACACACACACACACACACACACACTGAGCGGCATCCCTTACACAAAGCGAGAAGCCCTTGGACTGCAACGGGGGAGGTGAGTGGGAACACATTTCCGAGCCGAGCGTGTGTTTTTTGTGTGCAAAGAAAGCCATCTTCACTCCGGCACGACCGCAAAAGGCGGTGGAGACAGGAAGTGCACGGGGGACATGTGACAGGGCGGGACCAGACAAGTGGAACTCTTTTGACGGGCCCAGGCTGTCCCGGTTTGTTCTGGGGTTTCCCCGCTTGGTGGTACCATGACCGGCACACTCCCTATGACTTGTTGTGCTCCACGGGATCAGTTTAAAGCCTGGATTACGTTCCCGGGTGGTACAGCTGTGTGACAGTGCGTCGGTAGAACCTCACACTCTAACACCTTAAGAGACGGTTTTGTCCTGTCCTATCTAGGCTTTTTTCTAGTTCATGCTCAAACACTTGATAGGGCCAGACCTTCTAGTAGACTAGTTATAGGATGTATGGTCCTATCAAGTCCCGTCATCAGCTCATGCTCCAAGACTAGATAGGACAAGACATGGAAGGACTACTATATGGCTGTCCTATCTAGTCTTTTAGAATGTCTGGTCCCATCTAGTCTTTTTACTAGTTCATGCTCAAACACTAGATAAGGCCATACGTTCGAAAAGACTAGTTATAGGATGTCTGGTCCTATTTAGTCCCGTCATCAGTTCATGCTCCAAGACTAGATTGGACAAGACATATAAGGACTACTGTAAGGCTGTCCTATCTAGTCTTTTAGAATGTCTGGTCCCATCTAGTATTTTTACTAGGTCATGCTCAAACACTAGATAGGGCCATACGTTGTAAAAAACTAGATATATAATGTCTGGTCCTATCTAGTCCCGTCATCAGCTCCTGCTCCAAGACTACATAGGACTAGACATTAAAAGAGTACTGTAGGGCTGTCCTATCTAGTTTTTTAGAACGTCTGGTCCCATATAGTCTTTTTACTAGTTCATGCTCAAACACTAGATAGGGCCATACGTTGTAAAAGACAGGATCTCGAATGTCTGGTCCTATCTGGTCCCGTCATCAGCTCATGCTCCAAGACTAGATAGGACAAAACATGTAAGGACTACTTTAAGGCTGTCCTATCTGGTCTTTTAGAATGTCTGGTCCCATCTAGTCTTTTTACTAGTTCCTGCTCAAACACTAGATAAGGCCATACGTTCGAAAAGACTAGTTATAGGATGTCTGGTCCTATTTAGTCCCGTCATCAGTTCATGCTCCAAGACTAGATTGGACAAGACATATAAGGACTACTGTAAGGCTGTCCTATCTAGTCTTTTAGAATGTCTGGTCCCATCTAGTCTTTTTACTAGGTCATGCTCTAACACTAGATAGGGCCATACGTTCCAAAAAACTAGATATATAATGTCTGGTCCTATCTAGTCCCGTCATCAGCTCCTGCTCCAAGACTAGATAGGACTAGACATGAAAAGAGTACTGTAGGGCTGTCCTATGTAGTTTTTTAGAATGTCTGGTCCCATATAGTCTTTTTACTAGTTCATGCTCAAACACTAGATAGGGCCATACGTTGTAAAAGACAGGATCTCGAATGTCTGGTCCTATCTGGTCCCGTCATCAGCTCATGCTCCAAGACTAGATAGGACAAGACATGTAAGGAGTACTTTAAGGCTGTCCTATCTGGTCTTTTAGAATGTCTGGTCCCATCTAGTCTTTTTACTAGTTCATGCTCAAACATTAGATAGGGCCATACGTTCGAAAAGACTAGTTATAGGATGTCTGGTCCTATCTAGTCCCGTCATCAGCTCCTGCTCCAAGACTAGATAGGACTAGACATTAAAAGAGTACTGTAGGGCTGTCCTATCTAGTTTTTTAGAACGTCTGGTCCTGTCTAGTCTTTTTACTAGGTCATGCTCAAACACTAGAGAGGGCCATATGTTCTAAAAGACTAGATATAGATTGTCTGGTTCTATCTTGTCCTGTCATCAGCTTATGCTCCAAGACTAGTTTGGACAAGACGTGTAAGGACTAGAGCTGTCTTATCTAGTCTTTTAGAATGTCTGGTCCTATCTAGTCTTTTTACTAGGTCGTGTTCAAACACTAGGTAAGGCCTAACGTTCTAAAAGACATGATATAGAATGTCTAGTCCTATCTGGTCCCGTCATCAGCTCATGCTGCAAGACTAGATAGGAGTAGTCATTAAAGGAGTACTGTAGGGCTGTCCTATGTAGTTTTTTAGAATGTCTGGTCCATCTAGTCTTTTTACTAGTTCATGATGAAACACTAGATAGGGCCAGACGTTCTGGAAGACTAGTTATAGGATGTCTGTTCCTATCTAGTCCTGTCATCAGCTCATGCTCTAAGACTAGATAGGACTAGACATGTCAGGACTACTATAAGGCTGTCCTATCTAGTCTTTTAGAATGTCTGGTGCCATCTAGTCGTTTTACAGGTTCATGCTCAATCACTAGATAGGGCCATACGTTGTAAAAGACTAGATATAGGATGTCTGGTCCTATCTAGTTCTGTCATCAGCTCATGCCCTAAGACTAGACAGGACTAGACATGTATCGACTAGGGCTATCCTACCTAGTCTCTTAGAGTGTCTGGTCCTATGTAGTCTTTTTACTAGGTCATGTTGAAACACTAGATAGGGCCATACGTTCTAAAAAACAATATATAGGGTGTCTTGTCTTATCTAGTCCCTGTCATCAGCTCATGTTTCAAGACTAGATTGGACAAGACATGTAAGGACTACTGTAAGGCTGTCCCATCTAGTCTTTTTACCAGTTCATGCTCAAACACTAAATAGGGCCAGGCGTTCTAAAAGATTAGATTTTGGATGTCTGGTCCTATCTAATCACGTCATCAGCTCCTGCTCCAAGACTAAATAGGACTAGACATTAAAGGAGTACTGTAGGGCTGTCCTATGTAGTTTTTTAGAATGTCTGGTCCCATACAGTCCCATACAGTCTTTTTACTAGTTCATGCTCAAACAGTAATTAGGGTCATACGTTCTAAAAGACTAGTTACAGATTGTCTGGTCCGGTCATCAGCTCATGCTTCAAGACTAGATAGGACTAGACATGTAAGGACTACTGTAGGACTGTCCTATCTAGTCTTTTAGAATGACTGTCCCATCTAGTCTTTTTACTAGTTCATGCTCAAACACTAGATAGGGCCAGGCATCCTAGAAGACTAGTTATAGGATGTCTGGTCCTACCTAGTCCCGTCATCAATTCAGAATGTCTGGGCCTATCTATTTTTTTCTTCAGTTCACACTCAAAGACTAGGTAAGCCTAGAAATTTTAGGACTAAAGCTGTCCTATCAAGTTCATCAGTTTATGCTCCCAGACTAAATAGGACAAGACATCTAAGGACTACAGCTGTCTTATCTGGTATTTTAGAATGTCTTGTTCTATGTCTTCCTTTTATCCGCTCATACCGAAAGACTAGATAGGAATAGACATTTTAGGACTATAGCTGTCCTATCTAGTCTTTTAGAAACTCTGGGTCTATCTAGTCTTTTCATTAGTTCACACCAAAAGACAAGGTAGGCCCAGACTTGTTAGGACTCGAGCTGTCCTGTCAAGTTAATCAGCTCATGCTAAAAAATAAGATATGACAAGGCATGTAATGTCAATAGCTGTCCTATCTAGTCCTTTAGAATGTCTGGGCCTATCTAGTCTTGTATTCAATTCATACTCAAATACTGAAGAGGACTTGGAATGTCTTGTCCTATCTAGTCTTTTCTTCAGTTCATACGGAAAGACTATATAGGACTAGACATTTTAGGACTCGAGCTGTCCTGTCAAGTTAATCAGCTCATGCTAAAAAAAACCTAAATATGACAAGGCATGTAATGTCAATAGCTGTCCTAACTAGTCTTTTAGAATGTCTGGGCCTATCTATTTTTTTCTTCAGTTCACACTCAAAGACTAGGTAAGCCTAGAAATTTTAGGACTAAAGCTGTCCTATCAAGTTCATCAGTTTATGCTCCCAGACTAAATAGGACAAGACATCTAAGGACTGCAGCTGTCTTATCTGGTATTTTAGAATGTCTTGTTCTATGTCTTCCTTTTATCCGCTCATACCGAAAGACTAGATAGGAATAGACATTTTAGGACTATAGCTGTCCTATCTAGTCTTTTAGAAACTCTGGGTCTATCTAGTCTTTTCATTAGTTCACACCAAGGTAGGCCCAGACATGTTAGGACTCGAGCTGTCCTGTCAAGTTAATCAGCTCATGCTAAAAAATAAGATATGACAAAGCATGTAATGTCAATAGCTGTCCTATCTAGTCCTTTAGAATGTCTGGGCCTATCTAGTCTTGTATTCAATTCATACTCAAATACTAGAGAGGACTAGGAATGTCTTGTCCTATCTAGTCTTTCCTTCAGTTCATACGGAAAGACTTAATAGGACTAGACATTTTAGGACTCGAGCTGTCCTGTCAAGTTAATCAGCTCATGCTAAAAAAACATATTTGACAAGGCATGTAATGTCAATAGCTGTCTTATCTAGTCTTTTAGAATGTCTGGGCCTATCTAGTTTTTTCTTCAGTTCACACTCAAAGACTATGTAAGCCTAGAAATTTTAGGACCAAAGCTGTCCTATCAAGTTCATCAGTTTATGCTCCCAGACTAAATAGGACAAGACATCTAAGGACTACAGCTGTCTTATCTAGTATTTTTGAATGACTTGTTCTATTTAGTCTTTTCATCCGTTCATACCGAAAGACTAGATAGGACTAGACATTTTAGGACTATAGCTGTCCTATCTAGTCTTTTAGAAACTCTGGGTCTATCTAGTCTTTTCATTAGTTCACACCAAAAGACAAGGTAGGCCCAGACATGTTAGGACTCGAGCTGTCCTGTCAAGTTAATCAGTGGCCTAGTGGTTAGAGTGTACGCCCTGAGATCGGTAGGTTGTGAGTTCAAACCCCGGCCGAGTCATACCAAAGACTATAAAAAAATGGGACCCATTACCTCCCTGCTTGGCACTCAGCATCAAGGGTTGGAATTGGGGGTTAAATCACCAAAATGATTCCCGGGCGCGGCACCGCTGCTGCCCACTGCTCCCCTCACCTCCCAGGGGGTGAACAAGGGGATGGGTCAAATGCAGAGGACACATTTCACCACACCTAGTGTGTGTGTGACAATCATTGGTACTTTAACTTTAACTTTAACTTAATCAGCTCATGCTAAAAAATAAGATATGACAAGGCATGTAATGTCAATAGCTGTCCTATCTAGTCCTTTAGAATGTCTGGGCCTATCTAGTCTTGTATTCAATTCATACTCAAATACTTGCGAGGACTAGGAATGTCTTGTCCTATCTAGTCTTTCCTTCAGTTCATACGGAAAGACTATATAGGACTAGACATTTTAGGACTCGAGCTGTCCTGTCAAGTTAATCAGCGCATGCTAAAAAAACATATTTGACAAGGCATGTAATGTCAATAGCTGTCTTATCTAGTCTTTTAGAATGTCTGGGCCTATCTAGTCTTTTCTTCAGTTCACACTCAAAGACTAGGTAAGCCTAGAAATCTTAGGACTAAAGCTGTCCTATCAAGTTCATCAGTTTATGCTCCCAGACTAAATAGGACAAGACATCTAAGGACTACAGCTGTCTTATCTAGTATTTTAGAATGTCTTGTTCTATGTCTTCCTTTTATCCGCTCATACCGAAAGACTAGATAGGAATAGACATTTTAGGACTATAGCTGTCCTATCTAGTCTTTTAGAAACTCTGGGTCTATCTAGTCTTTTCATTAGTTCACACCAAGGTAGGCCCAGACAGGACTTGAGCTGTCCTGTCAAGTTAATCAGCTCATGCTAAAAAATAAGATATGACAAGGCATGTAATGTCAATAGCTGTCCTATCTAGTCCTTTAGAATGTCTGGGCCTATCTAGTCTTGTATTCAATTCATACTCAAATACTTGCGAGGACTAGAAATGTCTTGTCCTATCTAGTCTTTCCTTCAGTTCACCTGGAAAAACTATATAGGACTAGACATTTTAGGACTCGAGCTGTCCTGTCAAGTTAATCAGCTGTCCCAAGCGCCAACCGACACAACTCTCCTTGACCCTCTGCGTTGCGTAATAGCGGCTGCTAGCCAATCATGAGCCGCCATGTTCGGAGCTGCCCTATTGCGCAAGAGTAAACTTTCACTTTCAATTTGATTTGTTTGCCGACCTGCGAAACCTCAACTAACTTGTGTGTTTAGTCGGAAAACACGCAGCTCGATGGACCCGAGTTCTGCTTGTCCACCGACCTCATGTGGCCTTCCCGTACTTGCGTTGCTACCATGCTAACAACGTCGGGCCGCCATGTTAACCGCGGCGATGGCGAGTGGCGTGACATGTTAGCAACATGCTATCACACCTGTTAATGTTTTACATGCCTTGTGATTTTGTCAACACGTTCCAATAACTACGCAACAGGTGAGGAGAGCTCGGTTCTGGTCCAGACTCCCACGGAACAGTCCGTTGTGTGTGTGCGTGTGTGTGTGCGTGTGTGTGTGTGTGTGCGTGTGTGTCTGCCAGCGCTACAATAACAAGACAGCGAGGGGCCCCTGGGAGCCGTCAGGGTGGGGAAGGCACAGGGGTGAGGGAGGGGGGAGACAGCGAGGACGAGGGGACTGTTTACTTAAGTCTTCCATAGCGGAGCGGCCCGGCTGGCCTGGGAGCAGGACTGAGGAGACGGATCCAAAGTGTGTGTGTGTGTGTGTGTTTTTCTGTCTGTGTGGGGACATTGTCATGAAGGAGGAAAGCAAGGAAAATGTGGACTTAGTGTGGTTCTGGACTTGTCTCTAAGTGGAATAGAAGTGTTTCTGTCACACTATAGAAATATTAAAGTGTGTGTGTATGACTGCGTGTTTGTGTTTGTGTGTATGACTGTGTGTGTGTTTGTGTGTCCATGTGGGGACATTGTAATAAAGGAGGAACGCAAAGAAAAAGTGGACTTATTGAGGTTCCGGTCTTGTCTCCATGTGGAACTTTAGTGTTTCCGTCACTCTTTTGAAACATTAAAGTGTGTGTGTGTGTGTGTGTGTGTGTGTGTGTGTGTGTGTGTGTGTGTGTGTGTGTGTGTGTGTGTGTGTGTGTGTGTGTGTGTGTGTGTGTGTGTGTGTGTGTGTGTGTGTGTGTGTGTTTGTTTTATAGAGACATACTGTAATAACTTGAAGTAAATAAAAAATAATTGAAAGCAGTCTTTTTCTCACATTATTGCAATATTTCCCGTAAAATTATTACTTTTTAATGTAAATTATTACTTTTTTATGTAAAATTATCATTACTTTTTTAATGTAAAATTATTACTTTTTTATGTGAAATTATTACTTTTTTTTGTAAAATTATTACTTTTTTAATGCAAAATGGTGACATTTGTCGTATAAAATTAAGACTTGTATCGCAATATTGCCAATTTTTTTGTTGTTCTTGTAAAATTGTGAATTTTTTTTAGTAAAATTACGAATTTTGTCAGACCAGGTAAAATTCTGATTATTATTTAAACATTGCCAAGATGTTAAAGTTTTCTTATAAAATTGTGACTTTTGTCAAGTAAAATTATGACTTTTCATAAAATTGCCAAAATGTAAAGCTTTTTCCCTGTAAAATTGCGTCTGATATTGAGTAAAATTCCAACTTTTGTCATGATATTGCACAAATGTTCTGTTTTTCTTGTAAAATCTTGACTGGCGTTGAGTAAAATTACGATTTTTATCATAATACTAGAGGTAGGCATTTTTCGGAGGTCTCAAGAAGGTAACAAATACAAGAATGTGTGTGTGTGTGTGGGTGTGTGTGTGTGTGTGTGTGTGTGTGTGTGTGTGTGTGTGTGTGTGTGTGTGTGTGTGTGTGTGTGTGTGTGTGTTTTTGTGTCCGTGTGGGGACATTGTAATGAAGGATGAAAGCAACGAAAAAGTGGACTTATCATGGTTCTGGACTTGTCTCCACGTGGAACTTTAGTGTTTCTGTCACACTTTTGAAACATTAAAGTGTGTGTGTGTGTGGGGGGGGGTCATTGTACAAAACCGCTGAAGTCGGCACGTTGTGTAAATGGTAAATAAAAACAAAATACAATGATTTGCAAATCCTTTTCAACTTATATTCAATTGAATAGACTGCAAAGACAAGATATTTAATGTTCAAACTGGAAAACTTTGTTATTTTTTGCAAATATTAGCTCATTTGGAATTTGATGCCTGCAACATGTTTCAAAAAAGCTGGCACAAGTGGCAAAAAAGTTGAGGAATGCTCATCAAACACTTATTTGGAACATCCCACAGGTGAACAGGCTCATTGGGAACAGGTGGGTACCATGATTGGGTATAAAAGCAGCTTCCGTGAAATGCTCAGTCATTCACAAACAAGGATGGGGCGAGGGTCACCACTTTGTGGACAAATGCGTGAGAAAATTGTCCAACAGTTTAAGAACAACATTTCTCAACCAGCTATTGCAAGGAATTTAGGGATTTCACCATCTACGGTCCGTAATATCATCAAAAGGTTCAGAGAATCTGGAAAAAACACTGCACATAAGCGATGATATTACGGACCTTGGATCCGTCAGGCGGTACTGCATCACAAAGCGGCATCAGTGTGTAAAGGATATCACCACATGGGCTCAGGAACACTTCAGAGAATCACTGTCAGTAACTACAGTTGGTCGCTACATCTGTAAGTGCAAGTTAAAACTCTACTATGCAAAGCCAAAGGCATTTATCAACAACACCCAGAAACGCTTCGCTGGGCACAAGCTCATTTAAGATGGACTGATGCAAAGTGTAAAAGTGTTCTGTGGTCTGACGAGTCCACATTTCAAATAGTTTTTGGAAACTGTGGATGTTGTGTCCTCCGGACCAAAGAGGAAAAGAACCATCCGGACTGTTCTAGGCGCAAAGTGTAAAAGCCAGCATGTGTGATGGTATGGGGGTGTATTAGTGCACAAGACATGGGTAACTTACACATCTGTGAAGGCACCATTAATGCTGAATGGTACATACAGGTTTTGGAGCATCCAAGCAACGCTATCATGGACGCCCCTGCTTATCTCAGCAAGACAATGCCAAGCCACATGTTAAAACAACGTGGCTTCGTAGTAAAAGAGTGCGGGTACTAGACTGGCCTGCCTGTAGTCCAGACTTGTCTCCTGTGTGGTGCAATATAGAGCCTAAAATACCACAACGGAGCCCCGGACTGTTGAACAACTTAAGCTGTACATCAAGCAAGAATGGGAAAGAATTCCACTTGAAAAATGTGTCTCCTCAGTTCCCAAACGTTTACTGAGTGTTGTTAAAAGGAAAGGCCATGTAGCACAGTGGTAAAAATGCGCCTGCTCCAACTTTTTTGCAATGTGTTGCTGCCATTAAATTCTAAGTTAATGATTATTTGCAAAAAATAACAACGTTTTCCAGTTCCAACGTTAAATATCTTGTCTTTGCAGTCTATTCAATTGAATATAAGTTGAAAGGGATTTGCAAATCATTGCATTCTGTTTTTATTTACCATTTACACAACGCGACAACTTCACTGCTTTTGGCTTTTGTAATGAAGGAGGAAAGCAAAGAAAAAGTGGACATATTGCGGTTCTGGACTTGTCTCCATGTGGAACTTTAGTGTTTCTGTCACACTATCGAAACGTTAAAGTGTGTGTGTGTGTGTGTGTGTGTGTGTGTGTGTGTGTGTGTGTGTGTGTGTGTGTGTTTTGTGTGTGTGTGTGTGTGTGTGTGTGTGTGTGTGTGTGTGTGTGTGTGTGTGTGTGTGTGTGTGTGTGTGTGTGTGTGTGTGTGTGTGTGTTAGCATAATGAAGTCCAGGTGCTGCTCTGCTTTAAGGCACCTGTCACTAATATTTAGTGCCAGAGAAAAGCAGACTGCAAACAGCAGACGAGCTCTTTGCTTGTTTTAACGAGGCTGACGAACCCAACCTGAGGACGTGTGTGTGTGTGTGTGTGTGTGTGTGTGTGTGTGTGTGTGTGTGTGTGTGTGTGTGTGTGTGTGTGTGTGTGTGTGTGTGTGTGTGTGTGTGTGTGTGTGTGTGTGTTTTGTCGGTTAGTTATGGATCGCTAACACACCTCCATGCTAGCAGACACCTGTGTCCATAAAGCCAATGAAGCGTCCACAAAACCAGCATGGATGTGATGATCCATAAATCAATGGAGTGTAATACTGGTCTGCAACCAGCAGAGGCGCCGTCGAGTCTGTCTCAACTGTTTTGCTGTCCAAAGAAGCCCCGTCATGGCAACGGTTTTGTCGTGGCTCACGTCACCGCGACAGAGACGGAATGCAGAACCTGCTGTGGTTCTGCGGTGGAGGCCCGTCTGGACCCAGACAAAGACCTCCCTGTGTCAGCTAGGTGGAAACTTACCTTCGTTCTTCCAAGAAACGTACGAGGCCGTCGGGTGTGGCGTCTGGTTCTGGTGCCAACGGGGTGGTTTGCCATCACCTGATTGGCTGCAAACAACAACAAGAGGCCAAGATGGCCGCTCGGGTTTTAAGTCCGACAGACAAGGACTGTTTCGGGGACTGGAGGGAAAAAACTAAACCGATCCGATTGGTTCTCAAACTCTTCTCACCGAGTACCACCTCAGAAAAAAACTTGGCTCTCCAAGTACCACCTACAGTAGCGCAGTAGGCCTAAGTATTCATCAAAAACAAGACAGAGGTTTTATTTAACAGGTATATTTCATATATTTGGCCACTGTAACATTACGCACAGTTTGAACAGTAACACTGTGTTTTGAATATAGGAAAATAAAACACTGTACTTTCATCAAGGGATTCTTTGGCGTACCACTAGATCAGGGGTGTCAAACTCAAATACCTGCCATCTTTTCTTGGATGCTAGTTCATTAATGTCGGGGCTCAGGCTTTGAGCTGAGGCAACCTTCATTATCTTCATTATATCTCGTAGTCCACCCGGACCACAATCTTGGGGGCGTGCTTTAAAGGCACTGCCTTTAACGTCCTCTATGAGCTGTCGTCACGTCCGCTTTTCATCCATTCTAACAACGTGCCGACCCAGTCACAAGATATGTGCGGCTTCTGTACGCACACACACGTGAATACAACGCATACTTAATCAATAGCAATACAGGTCACACTGAGGGTTGTGGTATAAACAACTTTAACACTGTTAGAAATATACGCCACACTGTGAACCCACACCAAACAAGAATGACAAACACATTTCAGGAGAACATCCGTACCGTAACACAACATAAACACAACAGAACAAATACCCGGAATCCCATGCAGCGTCCCGGAAGAGTTAGTGCTGCAAAGGATTCTGGGTATTTGTTCTGTTGTGTTACGGTGCGGATGTTCTCCCGAAATGTGTTTGTCATTCTTGTTTGGTGTGGTTTCACAGTGTGGCGCATATTTCTAACAGTGTTAAAGTTGTTTATACGGTCACCCCCTGGCGGGCCAGCTCTAGTGTTAATTTAATATCGCCTCAAGGGCCAAGTGAAATTTTGACAGAGTTTGACACCCATGCACTAGATGGAGCCGAGTTTGAGAGTCACCGAAGTAGGAAAACCCCGCCACTGAAAGTCTGTAAGAAAGGAAAAAAAACAGCAGAGCACTAAGAGACAGGAAGTAACACAATAAAAGCGTAGTGGGATGCTCTGAGACAGGAAGTCACACAATAAGAGCATGGTGGGATGCAGTCCATGACAGATATGATCATAGATTATGAACATGCCTGCAGAACTTCATCACTTCATGCTCCAATACTAGATAGGACAAGTCATGTAAGGACTAAAGCTGTCCTATTTAGTGGTTTAGCATTTCTTGTCCTATCTAGTCTTTTCATTTGTTCACGCTCAAAAACGAGATAGACAGGACATGTAAGGACTAGAGCTGTCCTATCTAGTCTTTTAGAATGTAGACTTGTAGACTAGATAGGACACCTTTAGTCCTGTGTAATCTCAAGCATGGACTGGTGACAAGACTAGCTGGGACTACAGCTGTCCTATCTAGTCTTTGAGCATGATCTAATGAACCCTGTACGGATGAGAGGCAGAACATTTTCCTAGAAAACTGAACAGTCCAGTTGCTTCATCATTTCCTTTTTAAAGGCTAGATAGGACAGCTCTAGTCCTATGTAATCTCAAGCATTAACTGGTGACAAAACCACCTGGGACTACAGCTGTCCTATCTAGTCTTTGAACATGATCTAATGAACCCTGTTCGGATGAGAGGCAGAACATCTTCCAAGTCAACTGAACAGTCCAGTTGCTTCATCATTTCCTGTTTAAAGACTAGACAGGACAGTTCTAGTCCTTAGAGGTCTAGTCTTAGTCCTCAGTGGTCCCTCCATTACATGTTCAGTCCTATCTAGCTTTTAGGCAGGACAGCAATATTCCTTAAATGTCTTGTCCTATCTCATCTTTTCATCAGTTCATGCTTGTAGACTAGATAGGACAGCTTTAGTCCCATGTAATCTCAAGCATGAACTGGTGACAAAACCAGATGGGACTACAGCTGTCCTATCTAATCTTTGAGCATGGTCTAATGAACCCTGTACGGAAGAGAGGCAGAACATCTTCTAAGACAACTGAACAGTCCAGTTGCTTGACCGTTTCCTGTTTAAAGACTAGGTAGGACAGTCCTAGTTCTTAGAGGTCTAGTCTTTGTCCTCAGTGGTCTCACCATTACATGTTTAGTCCTGATCTAGTTTTTAGACAGGACAGCAATAGTTCTTAATGGACTTGTCCTATCTCGTCTTTTCGTCAGTTCATGCTTGTAGACTATATAGGACAGCTCTAGTTCTATGTAATCTCAAGCATGAACTGGTGACAAGACCATATGGGACTACATCTGTCCTATCTAGTCTTTGAGCATGATCTAATGAACCCTGTTCGGAAGAGAGACAGAACATCTTCCAAGACAACTGAACAGTCAAGTTGCTTCGTCATTTCCTGTTTAAAGACTATATAGGACAGCTGTAGTCCTATGTAATCTCAAGCATGAACTGGTGACAAGACCAGATGGGACTGCAGCTGTCCTATCTAGTCTTTGAGCATGATTTAATGAACCCTGTATGGAAGAGAGGCAGAACATATTTTAAAACAACTGAACAGTCCAGTTGCTTCATCATTTCCTGTTTAAAGACTATATAGGACAGCTGTAGTCCTATGTAATCTCAAGCATGAATTGAAGACAAGACCAGATGGAACCACAGCTGTCCTATCTAGTCTTTGAGCATGATCTAATTAACCCTGTATGGAAGAGAGGCAGAACATCTTCTAAGACAACTGAACAGTCCAGTTGCTTCATCATTTCCTGTTTAAAGACTATATAGGACAGCTGTAGTCCTATGTAATCTCAAGCATGAACCTGTGACAAGACCAGGTGGGACTACAGCTGTCCTATCTAGTCTTTGAGCATGATCTAATTAACCCTGTACGGAGGAGATGCAGAACATCTTCCAAGACAACTGAACAGTCCAGTTGCTTCATCATTTCCTGTTTAAAGACTATATAGGACAGCTGTAGTCCTATGTAATCTCAAGCATGAACCTGTTACAATACCAGGTGGGACTACAGCTGTCCTATCTAGTCTTTGAGCATGATCTAACTATCCCTGTACGGATGAAAGGCAGAAGATCTTCCA
>NC_084747.1:20007279-20149779 GCF_033978785.1 Entelurus aequoreus | reverse complement strand
ACGGGAGTCTGCTAAGGGACGCTAAGCTCCTCCTCCCGATGTCCAGGTTACTCCTTCATCACGCAAATCCCTGAAGGATCGTGGGACATCCAGATCATCGAGAGGAAGAAGTCCGCAGATGTTCTCGGTGGTTACCTCTCCCAGCATGCAACACGGCCACACGTTAACGTGACCACGCCTGAAGTCCACCGTTTGTCCCTCGTCTCTATCCAGCTGTGACCGATCAGGCCGGAAACTTCTTCTTCAACGGCGCCTACAAGCTTGACAGTCCTCAGAACTTTCATGTGGCGGGAACCGTCTTCAAGTACCGTCGCCCAATGGATGTGTACGAGACCGGCATCGAGTACATCGTGGCCAAAGGACCCATTGACCAGGCCATCAACATCCTGGTACGTGACCGCCTTACACTACTTGTGTGGTCGCCACGGTGCAGAAATGTGGACGTATTATATTTGTCAGTCAAAATGGCCACTTGAAACGGGACTTGCGTCTCAGGTCTGGAACCAGAACGGTCGCACACCTTACATCACGTACGAGTACACCATCCTGCGGGACTCCCTGCCGCCCGTCCCGCCTCCCCCCGTCTACACCGGACTGGACACGTCGGCCGGGGATGTCTCCTTGGAAGCGGTGGCTTTGCCGGCCCCCAACAACAGCCATTATGAGCAGGCGCCCCCTAATGGAATGTTAGAGGCAGGGGCGGACATGGTCAAGAATAGCCAGGAAACAAACGAGGTCTACGAGGAAACGGAGGCCATCGACTGCGACCAGGACGAAGCATCCGACTCAACATTGTCAGGTAGCGCCCTGTGTGTGTCCCCAACAGCCTTTTTGTGTCCTTGTGGGCCGTCTCACCTAATCGGTACCATTTGCGTCCACAGGAAATAAAAATGTAAAAATGCAGTCGTTCCTTGATCTCTGTGAGCTGGACATCCTAAAATCTGTTCAGTTCTGTTCAGTGAAAGGCAGTCCGTGTTGGACGGTCTCCATGTTGTGACAAAATGGGTCACATTTTTTGTGCGCACGTGTGTCGTCGTGCGTGTGTGTGTGTGTATCTTGTACAGTGTTGTATTATTCATGCCTCTCACAGACACACACATAAAGCAGCGAATGAAAAATTCAGACTTTGCTCACCAGTCGTCACTAATGGCGTTCCGCAGGGCGCTGAGGCCATTACACCGCGGCGGAGTCAGCGAAGTCATGTGACTGAAGGCCAACTGAAACAAGCTTGACGGGAAAAGCTCAACTCACATTTTTAACGGTCCTCTTCTGTCTTCGTCCACCAGAGAGAAACAGCAGCCATACTGGAAGTACCGCGAACCCGGTCCCTGTTGGCGGGCCGCTGAATCCCAAAGCGGACTCCCCGAACCTCATCTGGAGGGTCCTGCTGGAAGGCCGGCTCGGCCCCGATGAGCTGCTCGTCAACATTTCCAGCAATCAGCTGCTAACTGAAGGAGACGGCTTCTTCTCAGCTGACGTGGACTCCAGCAGTCTGGAGCCAGATGGACCCTATGGAATGAACCACACCTTGGAGTTTACAATGGGTCGCAAACGGAACGACAGCGGAGACGGGTTCTACCAGAACAAGACGGTGCAGAGGACCATCAGCCGTTTCAACAGAACCAGGTAGTGTAAGAGCTGCATTCTACTGTATAGTCTGAGATGAGACACACGTTCTGGTCCACAGAGGAAATCCCAGGCTCTACCAGAAGAACCTGAAGCTCAGTCCAGCTGACATGTACCGCTGGAAACTTTCCTCTCAGGAACCCTGCAGCATGACTTGCTCCATCGGTACTGACACTTCTCTATGGTCAATCCCGACCAGCATCGTCACGATGCAATGTTTCCTGCTCGTCTTTTCCAGGTGTGTCCAAGTCCTTCGTCACGTGTGTCCGTTATGACGGCATCGAGGTGCACGACATGTACTGTGATGCTCTGACCAAACCAGAACCAGTCCACGACTTCTGCATTGGACGGGAATGTCAGCCCAGGTACTGTCACAAATTCACACATTGTGGACAACACCCGGATCTGAGCGGGTGCTTCCTGGTCCCTCAGGTGGGAGGCCAGCAGCTGGAGCGAGTGTTCGAGGACTTGCGGGGAAGGGTTCCAGTTCCGGCAGGTCCGCTGCTGGAAGATGCTGTCGCCCGGCCTTGACAGCTCCGTCTACAGTGATCTCTGCAGCATGGCTGACTTGGAGAGACCCGTGGAGAGGCGGGCATGCAAAAGCCCTGCCTGCGGACCGCAGTGGGAGGTAGCTGAGTGGACGGAGGTATATCACTTTTATAGTGATTTCTAGAACCTTTCCTGAACTCAGTCCAAATTTTTCAAAGCGGCCTTCTCCCTCCTCCAGTGTTCTGCCAAATGTGGCCAAAGAGATCAGGTGACCCGCGACGTCCGCTGTTCCGACGAAAACAGTCCATGCGACGAGATGACCAAACCACCGAATATCAAAAACTGCACGGGTCCGCCTTGCGAACGCCACTGGACCGTGTCGGAGTGGGGGCCTGTGAGTGGCAGTTAGACAACAACACGTTTACGTGGTCCAGAATTAGCCGTTAAAGATTTTTGACCCTTGCTGTCGCAGTGCTCGGGGTCGTGCGCCCATGGGAGGATGGTGAGGCATGTATACTGTAAGGCTCCCGAGGGTCGCGTAGTGCCGCAGGACCAGTGTTCCGTGGACGAGAAGCCCCTGGCCATACACCCGTGTGGCGAGAGGGACTGTGCCCCACACTGGTTGAGTCAGGACTGGGACAAGGTGAGACTCATCAAGGAACGTCCTCCATTCTTTGAAGTCTTGATCTGCTTCACAAAGCCTTGAAGTCAATGACCTCTGTCTTCAGTGCAACACCACGTGCGGCCGCGGTGTCAAACGGAGGATTGTCCAGTGCGTTGGCATCGGCGCCGGAAAGTTCCAGACCTTTGATGATGAGGCGTGCGGTGCTGGCGAGAAGCCCGAAAACGAAAACACCTGCTTTGAGAGGCCGTGCTTCAAGTGGTACACCACGCCCTGGTCCGAGGTCAGCTGATAAGCGTAACATGTATTGTGGGATGAGTGTAACATATCACATGTGTACTGTAGGTAGTTTAGTTTAGAGGTGACATGACCTTACAAAGGTAGAACATGTGTAAAACCTGTTTTACGTGTTACATTTGCATGTATTATGTGTAACACCTGTTACAGATGTGTGTGAAACGTGTGTACCATATGCATAACATATGTTTGACAGGCGTGCAAAGTGTGTTACAATTGAGTAATGTGTGTGTAAAACATGTGTACCGTGTGTCGAAGATGAGTGTTACGTGTAAGTAACATGTGTAAAATCTCTATTATGTGTCTAACATGTGTGTTAAATACATGTGTAACATGCATAACACATGTTACTTATGTGTAACAGATGTGTATAGTGTGTGTCTTGTGCGTGCTTGTAACAAGTATGCAACATTTGCATAACGTATGTACCAAGTGTGTAACATGAGTGTTACGTGTAAGTAACATGTGTGTAACACGTGTAAAATCTGATTTACGTGTGTAACACGTGTTACATTTGCATGTAATATGTGTAACACCTGTTACAGATGTGTGTGAAACGTGTGTACCATATGCATAACATATGTTTGACAGGCGTGCAAAGTGTGTGTAACAATTGAGTAATGTGTGTGTAAGATATGTGTACCGTGTGTCGAAGATGAGTGTTACGTGTAAGTAACATGTGTAAAGTCTCTATTATGTGTTTAACATGTGTGTTGTATACATGTGTAACATGCATAACACGTGTTACTTATATGTGTAACAGATGTGTATAGTGTGTGTCTTGTGCGTGCTTGTAACACGTATGCAACATTTGCATAACGTATGTACCAAGTGTGTAACATGAGTGTTAAATCTGTTTTACGTGTGTAACTTGTGTTACATATGCATGTATTATGTGTAACACCTGTTACAGATGTGTGTGAAACGTGTGTTCCATATGCATTACATGTTTGACAGGCGTGCAAAAAGTGTGTAACACATGTGTAACGTGTGTGTAAAACATAAGATGAGTGGTAAGTGTAAGTAACGTGTGTAAAATCTCTGTGTGTAACGTGTGTTACAAACATATGTGACATGCATATGTTACTTATATGTGTAAAAACTGTATATAGTGTGTGTTTTGTACGTGTGTGTAACACGTATGTACCAAATGGTTAATATGAGTGTTATGTGTGTGTAACATATTTTTTCTATTTCAACATCTTGTTGACTAAAACTTTTTTTCCATGTGAAACACGTGAGTTACATGTGTGTAACGTAGGTAACATAGGTAACAGGTGTGTAATGGGTGTGCTTTGTGTATGCTGTGTGTGTGTGTGTAACATGGGTGTGACGCGTGTGTAAACTCTGCGTTGCGTATGTAACGTGTGTTACATATGTGCGTAACACATGTTACATATGTTTGCAACAGGTGTGTAATGTGTGTGAAAAATCTGTGTTGTGTGTAAAATGTGCGTTACATTTGTGCGTTACGTTTGTGCTTAACACGCGTAAAACATGTTACATGTGTGTAACAGGTGTGTAGCGTCGATGTGTAAAGTGTGCGTAAAATCTGTCTTATGGGTGTAAAATGTGTGTTATGTTTGTGCGTAACATGCGTAAAACATATTACATATGTGTGTGAACTCTGTGTCACGTGTGTAACATGTGTTTTACACATGTGCATAAAACATGTTACATATGTGCGTAACACATGTTACATATGTGTGTAACAGGTGTGTAGCGTGTATGTGTGTAACATGTGCGTAAAATCTGTCTTATGTGTGTAAAATATGCGTTATGTTTGTGCGTAACACGTGTAAAACATATTACACATGTGTGTAAACTCTGTGTCACGTGGGAAACGTGTGTTTTACATATGTGCATAAAACATGTTACATATGTGCGTAACACATGTTACATATGTGTGTAACAGGCGTGTAGCGCATGTGAGTGTAACGTGTGTAAAATGTGTGTATGTGTGTAAAATGTGCGTTACGTTTGTGCGTAACTTGTGTAAAATATGTTACCTATGTGTGTGACAAGTGTGTAACGTGTGTAAACTCTGTGTCACGTGGGTAACGTGTGTTACGTATGTGCGTAACACATGTTACATATGTGGGTAACAGATGTGTAGCGCATCTGTGTAAAATCTGTGTTAAGTGTGTCAAATGTGTTACGTTAGTGCGTAACAGGCGTAACATATGTTACAGACAGTCGTGGTCAAAAGTTTACATATTCTTTTTTTTTTTTGTGATAGAGTGATTGGAGCACATACTTGTTGGTCACAAAAAAACATTCATGAAGTTTGGTTCTTTTATGAATTTATTATGGGTCTACTGAAAATGTGAGCAAATGTGCTGGGTCAAAAGTATACATACAGCAATGTTAATATTTGCTTACATGTCCCTTGGCAAGTTTCACTGCAATAAGGCGCTTTTGGTAGCCATCCACAAGCTTCTGATTGAATTTTTGACCACTCCCCTTGACAAAATTGGTGCAGTTCAGCTAAATTTGTTGGTTTTCTGACATGGACTTGTTTCTTCAGCATTGTCCACACGTTTAAGTCAGGAATTTTGGAAGGCCATTCTAAAACCTTCATTCTAGCCTGATTTAGCCATTCCTTTACCACTTTTGACGTGTGTTTGGGGTCATTGTCCTGTTGGAACACCCAACTGCGCCCAAGACCCAACCTCCGGGCTGATGATTTTAGGTTGTCCTGAAGAATTTGGAGGTAATCCTCCTTTTTCATTGTCCCATTTACTCTCTGTAAAGCACCAGTTCCATTGGCATACTACCACCACCATGCTTGACGGTAGGAAGGGTGTTCCTGGGATTAAAGGCCTCACCTTTTCTCCTCCAAACATATTGCTGGGTATTGTGGCCAAACAGCTGAATTTTTGTTTCATCTGACATCACATGGACAAAGATAAGACCTTCTGGGGGAAAGTTATGCGGTCAGATGAAACAAAAATTGAGCTGTTTGGCAATATGTTTGGAGGAGAAAATAAACTGGTGCTTTACAGAGAGTAAATGGGACAATAAAAAAGAAGGATTACCTTCAAATTCTTCAGGACAACCTAAAATCATCAGCCCGGAGGTTGGGTTTTGGGAGCAGTTGGGTGTTCCAACAGGACAATGACCCCAAACACACGTCAAAAGTGGTAAATGGCTTTTGAATGGCCTTCCCAAAGTCCTGACTTAAAGGTGTGGACAATGCTGAAGAAACAAGTCCATGTCAGAAAACCAACAAATTTAGCTGAACTGCACCAATTTTGTCAAGAGGAGTGGTCAAAAATTCAAGCAGAAGCTTGTGGATGGCTACCAAAAGCGCCTTATTGCAGTGAAACTTGCCAAGGGACATGTAACCAAATATTAACATTGCTGTATGTATACTTTTGACCCAGCACATTATCAGTAGACCCATAATAAATTCATAAAAGAACCAAACTTCATGAATGTTTTTTGTGACTAACAAGTACACTACCGTTCAAAAGTTTGGGGTCACATTGAAATGTCCTTGTTTTTGAAGGAAAAGCACTGTACTTTTCAATGAAGATAACTTTAAACTAGTCTTAACTTTAAAGAAATACACTCTATACATTGCTTATGTCATAAATGACTTTTCTAGCTGCAAATGTCTGGGTTTTGGTGCAATATCTACATAGGTGTATAGAGGCCCATTTCCAGCAACTATCACTCCAGTGTTCTAATGGTACAATGTGTTTGCTCATTGGCTCAGAAGGCTAATTGATGATTAGAAAACCCTTGTGCAATCATGTTCACACATCTGAAAACAGTTTAGCTCGTTACAGAAGCTACAAAACTGACCTTCCTCTGAGCAGATTGAGTTTCTGGAGCATCACATTTGTGGGGTCAATTAAACGCTCAAAATGGCCAAGAAAAGAGAACTTTCATCTGAAACTCGACAGTCTATTCTTGTTCTTAGATATGAAGGCTATTCCACAAAATTGTTCGGGTGACCCCAAACTTTTGAACGGTAGTGTATGTGCTCCAATCACTCTATCACAAAAAAAAATAAGACTTGTAGAAATGATTGGAAACTCAAGACAGCCATGACATTATGTTCTTTACAAGTGTATGTACACTTTTGATCGCGACTGTATGTGTGTGACAGGTGTGTAACGTGTGTAACATGTGTGTTACATATGTGCGTCACACATGTTACATATGTGTGTAACACGTGTGTGTAAAATCTGTGTTATGTGTGCAAACTGTGTTACCTTTGTGTGTAACGCGCGTAAAACTTGTTACATGTGTGTAACACGTGCGTAGCATGTGTGTAACGTGTGTGCATTGTTTGTATGGTCAGTGCACAAAGACGTGCGGCGTGGGCGTGAGGATGCGTGACGTCAAGTGTTACCAGGAGCGGGAGCTGGTCCGAGGGTGCGACCCGCTCACCAAGCCCGTGTCCAAACAGACGTGCAGCCTTCAGCCGTGTCCCACCGAGCCGCCGGGTGAGTCGGCGCGTGTGCCAGCGCGGTCTGAACGTGTCCCTGAACGTGTCCCTGAACGTGTCCGTGACTTGTGTCCAGACGAGAGCTGCCAGGACCGGCCCACCACCAACTGTCTGCTGGCGCTGAAGGTCAACCTGTGCAGCCACTGGTACTACAGCAAGGCCTGCTGCCACTCCTGCCGCGCCTTGAGACCGCCCCCATCCTAGTCCGGGACCACCCGGCACAGCCCCAAGGCACCGCCGGCGCATGGAAGCTGAACTGAAGCGGTACCGAGTCTTTCATCAGGTCGCCCGAGTGGAGCGTTTACATTGTCTGAGACGACGACCTTTCACACACTAAAGTACGAGCTCTGTCGTCGTGAGGACCCCCAGACCAACCAAAGTGCCTCCTGCTTGGGGGTGATGATGATGATGATGATTACGAAGAAGAAGAGCTCCTCTGCTGGAAATTCAAACATTATTTAATGACGACAGGAAGTGAAATGTGCACGGAAGCATATTTATTAGTCACAGCACATTTTGCGTGTATCGCGACCTCCCGATGTGTCCTCATCAGGGCGAAAGATTGGCAGACAGAGGAGACCATGATTCCTGACACTTGAAATGTACTCACTTTCATATAACGGATACCTCTTTGTACAAAACGCCGCCTTGGTAATAAAGATGAGGAAGTAGCCCAGTTCAGAAAGAGAGCCCTCTAGAGGTCATGTTTATTTCAACACAAATTTTTTCAGTTCATTTTTTTTCATTTTTATTTCAACGCGTTTTAAAAAGCGGATCTGATTTTCATAATTTTATACGCATGTTTTAAGGGTTCTTGGAGTGTGTCCATGTTGGTCTGATGAAATGAAAAAATAGTGAAATGACCTTGAAAAAAAAAAAGTCAAAACATTTTAAAAAATTACAGAGCCCCTAAAGGGACATGGCGGGGGAAAAAAATATATATTTTTTTATAACTTTATAAAAAGTTTGTTGTGCGCAAAAAAATGAAAAAAATAAAAAATGAAAATAAATACAAAATTATTTTAAAAAAAAATTTCCCCCCAAAAAAATTATAAATGTTTTTTTATTTTTTTTTTACAACTTTATAAAAAGTTTCTCCTGCGCACGAGATACATGTCTAAAAAAATAACTGAATAAATACAAAATTATAAAAATAAAAAAAAATCCCCCCCCAAAAAATGTGTATTGTAAAAAAAAAAAAAAATTATAACTGTTTTTTAATTTTTTTTTACAACTTTATAAAAAGTTTCTCGTGCGCACGAGATACATGTCCAAAAAAATAAATAAATAAATAAATAATTATTTAAAGAAAAAATTCCCCCCAAAAAATGTGTATTGTAAAAAAAAAAAAAAATTATAAATATTTTTTTTATTTTTTTTTACAACTTTATAAAAAGTTTCTCGTGCGCACGAGATACATGTCTAAAAAAAAAAAAAATTATATAAAAAAAAAATTCCCCCCCAAAAAATGTGTATTGTAAAAAAAAAAAAAATTATAAATGTTTTTTTAATTTTTTTTTACAACTTTATAAAAAGTTTCTCGTGCGCACGAGATACATGTCTAAAAAAATTAATAAATAAATAAAAAATTATTTTTAAAAAATTCCAAAAAAAAAAATTATAAATGTTTTTTTTTTTTTTTTTATAACTTTAGAAAAAGTTTCTCATGCACATGAGGAAGTTTCTTGTGTGCACGAGATAGTTTCTCATGCACATGTCTAAAAAAAAAAATAATAATAATTATAACAACATTTTTTTCCCACATGTCCCTTTAGGGGCTTCGTAAACAATTTTAATAAAAATAATTATTTTTTTTAACATGTAGGGATGGGTATCGTTCACATTTGAACCGATACGGCACAGATTCCCTGTACCCTGTACCAATTTTCAGTACTTCTAAATATGATTTGTTTTTGATAATAAATTATTATTTTTATTGCAACATTTAAAAAATGGCTGGTTGTGATAACTGTATCTTGTTTCAATATCACATCTCTCAGTATCATTTGCAGGTAAGTTGCAAGTCCAAGACATTAGATGGCACTAGTTCTGGTCATTGTATTCCTTGCTGTCCCATGTTGCCCCCTACAAAGTGTTAATACTACACACCAAATATTCAATTGTGACGCGCATCTTAGTTGTAGTTTTCGTCGACAAATTTGAAGATGTTGAAATGAAAAAGTTAGAATGCTAATGCTAATCGGTAGCACGTCAATGGCAAAGCCGATGTATTTGAGCATCGAGCTTTGTTACTTTAACTTACGCTTTGGGGTCAGTTTCTTTGTCGGCATTGTAAATTGCAACAATACCTAGAGCTCTCGGTGCTGCTAGAGTGATCGCCAAGTGCATGGCATTTTACGTAAATCGGTCCAAAAAAAGGTACCCATCCCCAGTGATGTGAGACATGAAGTAATCAGATTACATACAATACACATGTGAACATCTACTGGTATAGTATTTCAGATAGTACTGTTAGAGTACACATAATATAGTATATATAGTAGAAGAAAAGAACTTGATTGGCGGATGAATAAGCCGCACGCCAACGTAAGAGTTTTTCAAGTCGCTGGATGTCAAGCTAACATCCAACATGGCGTTGCATCTAAGAGCCCTCAGTGTTGTAGGTCACCGTGCTCCTGGAGCTACACGTCGGTGCTGACGCTGCGCGTGACCGCCTCCCTCATGGCGACCGAGCGGATGAGGTCCAGCTTCTGGTAGAAGCCCGCCACGTCCGAGGTCACGTCCAGGTCTTGGTGCACGCTACGGTAGCCTGCCCGCCGCCCGCCGTTGCACAGCCTCTCGGGGTGCTGCAGGTAAAGGGGCAGCGTGTAGCGGGCGCACGACGGGCAGAAGGCGTGCGGCCGGTGGCACCTGCGCAGCTGCGGCGAGTGGCTGACGGGCCCGTTGGCCTCGGTCAGGAAGGTGGGCGGGTACGTCTCCGACTCGTCGCTGTAACGCTCCGGGGTCGGCGGCGTCGGAGGAGCCGACAGAGCCAAGGGGTGGGAAGGCGACATGGTGGACAGCTCGGGTTCCTCCTCCTCCCCCTTCTCAGACTCCTCCCTCTTACAGCAGTAATACTGTGCAGGGGCGGGACAAGAAACAGTGGATGTTACACTGTAACTGTCTCGGTGTTACCATGTTACACTGTCATCCGCGGCAGTGACTGTGTTACATTGTAGCTTCCATTGTTACATTGTGTTGCAGTGTGCCTATCTGCCAGTGTGTTATGTTGTGTTACGTTGACAGGGACTGCGCGTTACATTGTGTTACAGTATGGCTGCCAGTATTAGATCGCATTACAGTGTGTCCATCTGCCTGTGTGTTACATTATTCTATGTTGGCAGTGATAGTGTGGTAAATTGGGTGACACTGTAGTACTACGGGATTATATTCTGTTACGTTGAAAGTGACAGCATGTTACATTGTGTTACACTGGAGTACTACAGTGTTACATTGTGTTTCAGTGTGACTGCCAGTGTTACATTCTATGTTGGCAGTGGCAGAGCGTTAAATTGTGTTACGCTGTAGTGCCGGAGTATTATATCCTGTTACGTTGACAGTGACAGAGTGTTATATTGTGTTACATTTTAGTACTGGAGTATTACATCCTGTTACGTTGATAGTGACAGAGTGTTAAATTGTGTTACACTGTAGTACTGGAGTATTACATCCTGTTACGTTGATAGTGACAGAGTGTTAAATTGTGTTACACTGTAGTGCTGGAGTATTATATCCTGTCACGTTGATAGTGACAGAGTGTTATATTGTGTTACATTTTAGTACTGGAGTATTACATCCTGTTACATTGATAGTGACAGAGTGTTAAATTGTGTTACACTGTAGTGCTGGAGTATTATATCCTGTCACGTTGATAGTGACAGAGCGTTAAATTGTGTTACACTGTAGTTCCGGAGTATTATATCCTGTTACGTTGACAGTGACAGAGTGTTAAATTGTGTTACACTGTAGTGCTGGAGTATTACATCCTGTTACGTTGATAGTGACAGAGTGTTAAATTGTGTTACACTGTAGTGCTGGAGTATTATATCCTGTCACGTTGATAGTGACAGAGCGTTAAATTGTGTTACACTGTAGTGCCGGAGTATTATATCCTGTTACGTTGACAGTGACAGAGTGTTAAATTGTGTTACACTGTAGTACTGGAGTATTACAGCCTGTTACATTGATAGTGACAGAGTGTTAAATTGTGTTACACTGTAGTGCTGGAGTATTATATCCTGTCACGTTGATAGTGACAGAGCGTTAAATTGTGTTACACTGTAGTGCCGGAGTATTATATCCTGTTACGTTGACAGTGACAGAGTGTTATATTGTGTTACATTTTAGTACTGGAGTATTACATCCTGTTACATTAATAGTGACAGAGTGTTAAATTGTGTTACACTGTAGTGCTGGAGTATTATATCCTGTCACGTTGATAGTGACAGAGTGTTATATTGTGTTACATTTTAGTACTGGAGTATTACATCCTGTTACATTGATAGTGACAGAGTGTTAAATTGTGTTACACTGTAGTGCTGGAGTATTATATCCTGTCACGTTGATAGTGACAGAGCGTTAAATTGTGTTACACTGTAGTGCCGGAGTATTATATCCTGTTACGTTGACAGTGACAGAGTGTTATATTGTGTTACATTTTAGTACTGGAGTATTACATCCTGTTACATTAATAGTGACAGAGCGTTAAATTGTGTTACACTGTAGTGCTGTAGTATTATATCCTTGTTACGTTGACAGTGACAGAGTGTTATATTGTGTTACATTTTAGTACTGGAGTATTATATCCTGTTACGTTGATAGTGACAGAGTGTTAAATTGTGTTACACTGTAGTGCTGGAGTATTATATCCTTGTTACGTTGACAGTGACAGCGTGTTACATTGTGTTACATGATAGTGACAGAGTGTTAAATTGTGTTACAATGTAGTGCTGGAGTATTATATCCTGTTACGTTGACAGTGACAGCATGTTACATTGTGTTACATGATAGTGACAGAGTGTTAAATTGTGTTACATTGTAGTGCTGGAGTATTATATCCTTGTTACGTTGACAGTGACAGCGTGTTACATTGTGTTACATGATAGTGACAGAGTGTTAAATTGTGTTACATTGTAGTGCTGGAGTATTATATCCTGTTACGTTGACAGTGACAGAGTGTTATATTGTGTTACATTTTAGTACTGGAGTATTACATCCTGTTACATTGATAGTGACAGAGTGTTAAATTGTGTTACACTGTAGTACTGGAGTATTACATCCTGTTACATTGATAGTGACAGAGTGTTAAATTGTGTTACACTGTAGTACTGGAGTATTACATCCTGTTACATTGATAGTGACAGAGTGTTAAATTGTGTTACACAGTAGTACTGGAGTATTACATCCTGTTACATTGATAGTGACAGAGTGTTAAATTGTGTTACACTGTAGTACTGGAGTATTACATCCTGTTACATTGATAGTGACAGAGTGTTACATTGTGTTACACAGTAGTACTGGAGTATTACATCCTGTTACATTGATAGTGACAGAGTGTTAAATTGTGTTACACTGTAGTGCTGGAGTATTATATCCTGTTACGTTGATAGTGACAGAGCGTTAAATTGTGTTACACTTTAGTGCCGGAGTATTATATCCTGTTACGTTGACAGTGACAGAGTATTATATTGTGTTACATTTTAGTACTGGAGTATTATATCCTGTTACGTTGATAGTGACAGAGCGTTAAATTGTGTTACACTGTAGTGCTGGAGTATTATATCCTGTCACGTTGATAGTGACAGAGCGTTAAATTGTGTTACACTGTAGTGCTGGAGTATTATATCCTTGTTACGTTGACAGTGACAGCGTGTTACATTGTGTTACATTATAGTACTAGAGTGTTACATTTTGTTACAGTGTACAGTAGCTGCCATTGTTACATTGTATTACAATGTGCCTATCTGCCAGTGAGTTACATTGTGTTGCGTCGACAGTGACAGTGTGTTACATCGTGCTACATTGTAGTACTAGAGAGTTACTTTGTGTTACAGTGTAGCTGCCAGCATGTTACAAGGTCTCACGACGCCATCCACAGCGATGGCTTTGTCTTACATACTGGTATACTTTAGCTGCCAGTGTAACCAGACCGTGTGTCCTGCATGTGGCTTGAACCTGAGCGTAAGAAAAGCTCTTGGCATCGAGCTAAAAACCCATGCTGTCAGATCGATGTCTAGTGCAAACTTTCGAGGCGTCAGGGGGTAGGGTTTACCAATGTACACTTGCACCGCCACACTGGCTACTCTCTGTTACGCCACCATGTTACATTTGTTTAAAAGTGTCAAGGTTAGGGGTGTCGACTATGACTTTCTTGTTACATTGTGTTGACGGTGACAATGTGTTACATTGTGTTACGTTGACAGTGACTGTGTGACATTAATGTTACATTGTAACACCGTCACAATAGGATGTTAAATTATGTTACAGTGTAGCTGCCAGTGTTAAATTGTATTCCAGTGTTCCTATCTGCCAGTGTGTTAAATTGTGTTACGTTGACAGCGACTGTGTGACATTAGTGTTACATTGTGTTACACTGTAGTACTATAGAGTTACATCCTGTTACAGTGTTGCTGCCAGTGTTATATTGTGGTGTATTCTCAATGCCAGTCTGTTACATTGTGTTACGTTGACAGTGACTGTGTGGGTTTAGTGTTAAATGGTGTTGCACTGTAGTACCACAGAGTTACATTTTGTTACAGTGTAGCTGCCAGTGTTACATCATATTACAGCGTGCCTATTTGCCAGCATGTTACGTTATGTTACAGCGACAGTGACTGTGTGTTACATTGTGTTATATTGTCAATGCCAGTAGGTTGCTTTGTGTTACATTGACAGCGACTGTGTGTTACATTGTGTTTCAATGTCAATGCCAGTTGGTTATATTCCGTTACGTTGACAGTGACTGTGTAACATAAGTGTTACATTGTGTTACACTGCAGTGCTATAGACTTAAATTATGTTACAGTGTAGCTGCCAGTGTTACATTGTATCAAAGTGTTTTATTGTGTTCCACTGACAGTGACTGTGTGTTATATTTTACATTGTCAATGCCAGTTGGTTACGTTGTGTTAGTGACTGTGTGTTACATTGTGTTTCATTGTCAAAACCATTTACTTACACTGAGTTATGTTGACAGTGACCGTTTGTTACATTGTGTTACAATGTGAATGCCATTTGGTTACACTGAGTAACATCTACGGTGACAGCACGCTACATTTGTGTTACAATGTCAATACGAGTCGTTTTCAATGTGTTAGATCGCACAGCATTGACGGTGTGTTACAGTTAACAGTGTGTTACATTGTGTTGTATTGTCAATGCCAGTAGGTTATTTTGTGTTACATTGACAGCGACTGTGTGTTACATTGTGTTTCAATGTCAATTTTCAGTTGGTTATATTCTGTTACGTTGACAGTGACGTGTAACATAAGTGTTACATTGTGTTACACTGTAGTACTATAGACTTAAATTATGTTACAGTGTAGCTGCCAGTGTTACATTGTATTACAGTGTGCCTATCTGCCTGTGTGCTTTATTGTGTTACACTGACAGTGACTGTGTGTTATATTTTACATTGTCAATGCCAGTTGGTTACATTGTGTTACGTTGACAGTTACAAAGTGTTACATTGTGTTTCAATGTCAATGCCAGTTGGTTACATTGTGTTTCATTGTCAAAACCATTTAGTTACACTGAGTTATGTTGACAGTGACCGTGTGTTACATTGTGTTACAATGTGAATGCCATTTGGTTACACTGAGTAACATCTACGGTGACAGCATATTGTGTTAGATCGCACAGCATTGACGGTGTGTTACAGTTAACAGTGTGTTACATTGTGTTATATTGTCAATGCCAGTAGGTTACTTTGTGTTACATTGACAGCGACTGTGTGTTACATTGTGTTTCAATGTCAATGCCAGTTGGTTATATTCTGTTACGTTGACAGTGACTGTGTAACATAAGTGTTACATTGTGTTACACTGTAATGCTATAGACTTAAATTATGTTACAGTGTAGCTGCCAGTGTTACATTGTATTACAGTGTACCTATCTGCCAGTGTGTTTTATTGTGTTACACTGACAGTGGCTGTGTGTTATATTTTACATTGTCAATGCCAGTTGGTTACATTGTGTTACATTGACCGTGACTGTGTGTTACATTGTGTTTCATTGTCAAAACCATTTGGTTATACTGTGTTATGTTGACAGTGACTGTGTATTACATTGTGTTACAATGTGAATGCCATTTGGTTACACTGTGTTATGTTGACAGTGACTGTGTGTTACATTGTGTTACAATGTGAATGCCATTTGGTTACACTGAGTAACATCTACGGTGACAGAATGCTACATTTGTGTTACAATGTCAATGCGAGTGGATTATATTGTGTTAGATCGCACAGCATTGACGGTGTGTTACAGTTAACAGTGTGTTACATTGTGTTACGGTCTGAGTCCCAGAGCGCTGCCAACATACCTGCAACCTACATAAGCACAGCACGGCGACGATGGTCAGTAAGATGACGGCGGCCAGAATTCCTCCTGCGATGACCACGGTCCCGGCTGACATTCGAAATTCTCTCCATCAACAGTCTGAGGTGAGGATGGTGTCGAGGAGGAAGAAAAGACAAACTGTATTTTTTTGGAGCTTTTTGAAGAAGGAATAGTTTTGGGAAGTGAACCTTCTCTTCAAAGGTTCATGTTTTATGCAAGGCTGCACTTCATTGTTAGCATTAGCATCCTTGCCTGCACACTTAACACTGAATATTACATTCAGTTCAACACGCAATGATACTTCGTCAGATATCACTGATATCAGAATAATACTTCAATACTCTTTCAGTGATATCACTTTTTTAACTGAATTTTAATAATATCATCAAATTAGTTCATTGATATCATTGATATCTTATCAAAATCTGAATACAATTTTATTAATATTCCAAGTATACCACTGATATCTTATCAAAATCGTATTAATATCTCAAACATATGTCATTCATATCACTAAAATCGTATAAAACATATCAAAAACATCTACAGTAGCTGATATCACTGATATATCTTATCAAATCAAACTAATATCTATATATAATACTTCAGTGATATCAATAATATCTTATCAAAATCTTACTAATATGTCAGTAATATTTCAGTAATGTCATGATATATTTTAAAAATCTGAAAAATATTTTACTTTAATATCCAACCAATTAATTTAATTAATCTAATTTAATATTGATGTCTCATTAATATTTCACCACTGATGTCTTATAAAAATCCTACTTGATATAGCAATACTAGTTCATTGATATCACTAATACCTGATCAAATCTTATTAGTACCTCAATAATATTTTAGATAGATATCTTACTAAAATCTGACTAATATGTCAAAATTATTTCGGTGATATCATGATATTTTGTGGATACATAAATCTTACTAATATTTTAGTGATATCATAAATTTTCTGTCGATACACAAATCTTACTAATATCTCATTAACATTTTAGTGATATTATTGATATCTTGTTGATATATAAATCTTACTCATATCTCAATAATATTTTAGTGATGTCATTGATATATTTTGATACATAAATCTTACCAATATCTCAACAATATTTTAGTGATATCATTGATATCATGTCAATACATAAAACGTACTAATATCTCGGTAATATTTTAGTGATATAACAGATATCTTATCAAAATCTGACTAATATGTCAAAAATATTTCAGTGATATGATATTTTGTCAATACATAAATCTTACTAATATTTTATCACTAATATATCACTAATATCCTGTCGGTACACAAATCCTACTAGTATCTCATTCATATTTTAGTAATATTATTGATATATTTTTGATATATAAATCTTACTCATATCTCAATAATATTTTAGTGATATTGATATCCTGTTGATACATAAATCTTACTAATATTTTGCGATATCATTAATATCCTGTCGATACACAAATCTTACTAATATCTCAATAATATTTTAGTGATATCAATTATATATTTTTTATACATTAATCATACTAATATCTCAATAATATTTTTGTGATATTATTAATATCCTGTCGATACACAAATCTTACTAATATCTCAATAATATTTTAGTGATATTGATATCTTGTCAATACATACATCTTACTAATATCTCAATAATATTTTAACGATAGCATTGATATTTTGCAGATACATAAATCTTACCAATATTTTAGTGATATCATTAACATCATGTCGATACATAAATCTTACTAATATATAAATAATATTTTTGTGACATCATTGATATCTTGTTGATACACAAATCGTACTCATATCTCATTAATATTTCAGTGATATCATTGATATCCTGTCGATACATAAATCTTACAAATATCTCATGAATATTTTAGTGATATCATTGATATCTTGTCCATACATATCAATCTTACTGATATATCAATTACCATTGATATTTTGCCAATACATAAATCTTACTAATATTTTAGTGATATCATTAACATCATGTCGATACATAAATCTTACTAATATCTAATGAATATTATAGGGATATCATTGATATCTTGTTGATACATAAATCGTATTAATATCTCATTAATATTTTTGTGATATAATTGATATCCTTTCGATACATAAATCTTACAAACATTTTAGTGATATAATTAACATCATGTCGATACATAAATCTTACTAATATCTAATTAATATTATAGGGATATCATTGATATCTTGTTGATACATAAATCGTATTAATATCTCATTAATATTTTAGTGATATCATTGATATCTTGTCCATACAAAAATCTTACTTATATCTCAATAATATTTTAGCGATACCTAAATCTTACTAATATTTTAGTAATATAATTAACATCATGTCGTTACATAAATCTTACTAATATCTCATTAATATTTTAGGGATATCATTGATATATTTTCGATACATAAATCTTACTAGTATCTCAATAATATTTTAATTATATAATTGATGTATTTTTGATACATAAATCTTACTCATAACTCAATCATATTTTAGTGACATCATTGATATCCTGTCGATACACAAATATTACTAATATCTCAATAATATTTGACTAATATCATTGATATATTTTTGATACAAAAATCTTAATAATATCTCAATAATATTTTTGTGATATCATTGATATCTTGTCGATACATACATCTTACTAATAGCTCATTAATATTTTAGTGATATCATTGATATCCTCTCGATACATAAATCTTACTAATATCTCAATAATATTTTAGCGATACCATTGCCGATACATAAACCTAATGAATAATTCAGTGATATTACAGTGATGGCTCACACATCTTCATCCATGGTCATGTTGTGATAAAAGTGCTGAAGCTTCCATGAAGTTCTAAAGTGTGTGTGGTTAAAGTGTAGTTCGTGGACGCTAAAGGAAGAACATGGCGACTTGTCCAAGACAAGTCCAGAAATGAGGCGTTCATCTTACCCTGCATCACAAGAGGGCTTGTCTCCTCCTGACGTGCTGCTTGGAGCTCAGAGGTTCTTTCTGTGGTTCCTGGTCCCCGTGGTGCGAGGATGTGCGCTCTTGAATCAAGCACAAAGAAGTCAGCAAACTCTGGGGGACATTTCCACGGCAAGTTGGAGGACACTTGGAGTCCACAGCGGCTCCTGAGGAGACTTCCAGGGAGTCCCGGTGAAGACGAGCTCCGCAAAGACGCAAGCTCTCCTGCTCAGGATGGATCCGGTCTGGTCCTGCCCGCTGAGGTGCGCTCATGTGCGAGGATGCGCTCGCATGCGTCACAGCGGGGAGAGGAGGCTCGTCCTCCTTCCTCATCTTCCTCATCTTCCTCATCTTCTTCCTCTCACCTGCAACCGCATTCATCACCAAAGTTGGCCCACTTCACAGTCACACTGCTTGAGTGAACACTCGATTAGGGACACAGTGGACACTTCATTAGGGACACAGTGGGCCTATGGTCACAGCAGACACCTGATAAGGCAAAGTGGACACGTGTAGACACAGTGGACACTTGATTAGGGACACAGAAGACATTTGATTAGGGACACGGTGGACACTTCATTAGGGACAGAGTGGGCCTATGGTCAGAGCGGACATCTGATAGGGCAAAGTGGACACGTGTAGACACTTGATTAGGGTCACAGAAGACATTTGATTAGGGACACAGTGGAAACTTGATTAGGGACACAGTGGACACTTGATTAGGTACACTGTGGCCACCTGACTCGGGACACAGTGGACATTTGATTAGGGACACAGTGGGCCTATGGTCACAGCAGACACCTGATAAGGCAAAGTGGACACGTGTAGACACAGTGGACACTTGATTAGAGACACAAAGGACATTTGATTAGGGATACAGTGGAAACTTAATTAGGGACACAGTGGACACCTGATTAGGTCCACAGTGGACACCTGAATAGGGACAGAGTGGAAACTTGATTAGGGACACAGTGGGTTTATGGTCACAGCAGACACATAATAAGGCAAAGTGGACGACTGTAGACACAATGGACACTTGATTAGGGACGCAGTGGGTTTATGGTCACAGCAGACACATGATAAGGCAAAGTGGACGAGTGTAGACACAATGGACACTTGATTAGGGACGCAGTGGGTTTATGGTCACAGCAGACACATGATAAGGCAAAGTGGACGAGTGTAGACACAATGGACACTTGAGTAAGGACACAGTGGACACCTGATTAGGGACACAGTGGAACCCTAATTAGGGACATAGTCGACACTTGATTAGGTACACAATGGACAACTGATTAGGTACACAATGGACACCTGATTAGGGACATAGTGAACACTTGATTAGGTACACAGTGGACACCTGATTAGGGACACACTGGAAACCTGATTAGGGACATAGTGGACACAGTTGATCAGTGGAACTATCTTGCAGTGTTTTGGGTCAGCCGTAGTCTTCAAACTGTTTGCAGTTTATTGTTGTTTAACATTTTTACAAACGTCGTTTCGACACGCAAAGCTACGAGAAGTGGACGGACTCTTTTGAACGTATTCACAGGGGAGTATGAAGCCGGACTCGGAGCAACGACCTCAGCCGCTTGTTACTCTGACTTTGTTGGATAAATGTGAAATAAAGGAGGCGGTACACAAGTAGAACGAAGGTAAATACCATCAAATATTAACTATTCACTTTATTACAGTTTGTAAAAGTAGTCAGTGACACTCCATTTGTGTAGTTATTAGCCTCAAGCCCAGTAAACAGAATGCTAATGCTAACAGTAAACAGAATGCTAATGCTAACAGTAAACAGAATGCTAATGCTAATGCTAACATTTCAGCTGTAGCATTTGCTACAGCTGAAATGGACCAAGAGGGATCGCTTGACCCTAATGAATTCATCATTCACTGGTTCTTTTGTGGGTTCATGCCTTGTTCTCGTCCCTGCAGCATAGAAAAAAAAGAAAAGAGCCGAGGAAGAGGAAGAAAATATTTCATAGAGTGAATAATTTAGAGGCGAAAGCGGGCAGAGATTTCAGTGTATTGTGCAGACCACCATGTGGAATATTGATGAGAAGGTTCTTCTCCCTTTCTCTGACACAACACTCACGGCGGAAAAGTGGAACCAACACAACAACATCGACTTCTTTTTCCCTCCACGGGTTCTAACCCAAACCACACTGGAAGTGATAGGTTGTAGAGCTGGACACGATCTAGCTTCACTGACTGCTCAGTTTGTTCTACAGTTCACCAGAACACATTTTGGGTTCTACAGCCGCAGGTTGGTGAGACGTTGAGATTGCGTTCTTGTTTTAACCTCATTTTGGTTCCCGCCATTGGATACGTTCTTGATTCCACAGCTGACTGTAGAGTTGATGAGACCGTTGTAGAGTTGGGTTTTAGAGTCTATCCAAAGTTCCTACTCTAATCAAATTATTTTATGAAGAGTTTGGTTCTAAAGTTCGTTTAAAGTTTCAATTCTTAACTAAAATGTAAGTTGTCGAGTTGGGTTCTAGAATTTACCCAAAGTTTCAACTGTAACCAAAAGGTATGTTCTAGAATTGAGTTCAAGAGTTCACCCAAAATTTCAACTCTTACCAAAATGTTGGTGGTACAGTTGGGTTTTAAGAGTTCCCCCGAAGTTTCAACTGTAACTCAAATGTAGGTTACAGAGATGGGTTGTAGAGTTTACCCAAAGTTTCAAACTCTAGCTAAAATGTAGGTTGCAGAGTTGGGTTCTAAAGTCTATCCAAAGTTTCAACTCTAATCAAAATATATAATGTAGAGTTGGGTTCTAGAGTGTATCCAAAGTTTTAACTCTTAACTAAAATGTAGGTTGTTGAGTTGGGTTCTAGAGTTTACATAAGATTTAAAATCTAACGAAAAATGTATGTTCTAGAATTGAGTTCAAGTGTTTACCCAAACTTTCAACTCTTACCAAAATGTTGGTGGTACGGTTGGGTTTTAAGAGTTTCCCCAAAGTTTCAAATCTAACTCAAATGTAGGTTACAGAGATGGGTTCTAGCGTTTACCTGAAGTTTCAACTCTAATCAAAATATATAATGTAGAGTTGGGTTCTAGACTTTTTCCAAAGTTTTAACTCTTAACTAAAATGTAGGTTGTCAAGTTGGGTTCTAGAGTTTACCCAAGGTTTCAATTATAACCAAAATGTATGTTCTAGAATTGAGTTCAGGTGTTTACCCACATTTTCAACTCTTACCAAAATGTTGGTGGTACAGTTGGGTTTTAAGAGTTTCCTGAAGTTTCAACTCTAACTGAAATGTAGGTTACAGAGAAGGGTTCGAGTGTGTATCCAAAGTTTTAACCATTAACTAAAATGTAGGTTGCAGAGTTGGGTTCTAAAGTCTATCCAAAGTTTCAACTCTAATCAAAATATATAATGTAGGGTTGGGTTCTAGAGTTTATCCAAAGTTTTAACTTTGAACTAAAATGTAGATTGTTGAGTTGGGTTCTAGAGTTTACCCAAAGTTTCAACTCTAACTAAAATGTAGGTTGCATAGTTGGGTTCTGAAGTATATCCAAAGTTTCAACTCTAATCAAAATATATAAAGTAGAGTTGGGTTCTAGAGTGTATCCAAAGTTTTAACCATTTACTAAAATGAAGGTTGCAGAGTTGGGTTCTAAAGTCTATCCAAAGTTTCAACTCTAATCAAAATATATATTGTAGAGTTGGGTTCTAGAGTTTATCCAAAGTTTTAACTCTTAACTAAAATGTAGATTGTTGAGTTGGGTTTTAGAGTTTACACAAGGTTTCAACTCTAACCAAAATGTATGTTCTAGAATTGAGTTCAGTAGTTTACCCACATTTTCAACTCTTACCAAAATATTGGTGGTACAGTTGGGTTTTAAGAGTTTCCCCGAAGTTTCAACTATAGCTCAAATGTAGGTTACAGAGATGGGTTCTAAAGTCTATCCAGTTTCAACTCTAATTAAATATATAATGTAGAGTTGGGTTCTAGAGTGTATCCAAAGTTTTAACTCTTAACTAAAATGTAAGTTGTAGAGTTGTGTTCAAGGTTTCAACTGTAACCAAAATGTCGGTTGTACGGTTGGGTTCTAGCCTTTTGACAAAGTTTCCTCCTTTAACCAACATTTTGGTTGTACAGTTGGGTTCTAGAGTTTTAACAAAGTCTCAACACTTACCAAAATGTAGGTTGTAGAGTTGTGTTCTAGAGTTTATCAGAGTTTCAACTTTAACCAAAATGTTGGTTGTAGAATTGGGTTCTAGAGTTTAAACAAACTGTCAACTCTAACTAAAATGTAGCCTGTAGCGTTGGATTCTAGAGTTTACCCAAAGTTTTAACTGAAACTCAAATGTAGGTAGTAGATTAGAGTTTTAGAGTTTACCCAATAGTTCAACATGAACCAAAATGTTGGTTGTCGAGTTGGGTTCCTGAGTTTTAACAAAGTTTCAACTCGAACTAAAATGTAAGTTGCAGAGTTGGGTGTTAGAGTTTTCCCTAAGTTTCAACTCGAACCAAAATGTTGGTTGTAGAATTGGGTTTGAGAGTTTAAAGAAAGTGTCAACTATAAAATGTAGGTTGTGGAGTTGGATTCTGGAGTTGACTCTAGGTTCAAACCTTGGAAAAAATGTAGGTTGTAGAGCAGACTGGCAACATCTTTATATATACAGCTATTGATTATCTGGGTTGTAACTTGCCAAAAAATGGGGGTTCTCCAGCTGGGGGCTGAGTTGCCCAAACTTAAGTTTGACGGTTGACCCCATTTGGGCTCTACAGCCAGTGGCCCCCTGGGTTCTAACTCTAACCAAAATGTAGGTTGTACAGGTTGGTTGTAGAGTTGACACATGGGTCTTAACGAGACCAAAAGGAATGGTGTAAAGACGGGTTTTAAAGGTGACCCTGCTTCAGTTCAAAGGTTGACCTCATGTCCATGGCACTGTGGGTTCTAAGGGTTCTAATCCCAGACTGAAGAGAACAGAACAAGCCAATGTGTTTGTTTACTTCTGTGTTCTACTACATGAAGGTGTCATGGTGGCTCAGAGAGACATTGTTAAACGAGGCGGAGGAACGTGTTGCGACAACGTTTGTTGTAGACGAGGATCTTTGTCGACTACAATTTGTTCCGCTCCGGTTGCGCCTCCTCCAGTGTCGGTATCTCCGACACGGTGACAAGCCCTCAGCGGTCGGAACGTGGACTCGGAGCAGGCAGACGGAATGTTCCATCGCATGTTTTACCACACAACTTGTGTGTTGTTTATTGAGGCGTGTACACTCAACACAACCTCAGAATCCAGTCTAAACCCAGGCTTCCACTGCTTTCTCATGTGTGTGTGTGTGTGTGTGTGTGTGTGTGTGTGTGTGTGTGTGTGTGTGTGTGTGTGTGTGTGTGTGTGTGTGTGTGTGTGTGTGTGTGTGTGTGTGTGTGTGTGTGTGTGTGTGTGTGTGCGTGTGTGTGTGTGTGGATCTTGATATTGCCAAATCTTCTTGCAGACATACTACAAGTAAGATGTACTACCTAATACAGGTAAGATGTGCTACCTAATACAAGTAAGACATATTACCTACTACAAGTAATACGTACTACCTAATAAAAGTAAGACGTACTACCTAATACAAGACGTACTACCTAAAACAAGTAAGACGTACTACCTACTACAAGTAAGACGTACTACCTAATACAAGTAAGATGTACTACCTAATACAAATAAGACATACTACCTACTACAAGTAAGACATACTACCTAATAAAAGTAAGACGTACTACCTAATACAAGTAATACGTACTACTTAATACAAGTAAGAGTTACTACCTAATACAAGTAAGACGTACTACCTAATACAATTAAGACATACTACTTAATACAAGTAAGAGGTACTACTTCATACAAGTAAGACGTACTACCTGATACAAGTAAGAGGTACCACTTAGTACAAGTAAGATGTACTACTTAATATAAGTAAGACGTACTACCTAATGCAAGTGAGACGTACTACCTACTACAATTAAGACGTACTACCTAATACAAGTAAGACGCACTACCTAATACAAGTAAGACATACTACTTAATACAAGTAAGACGTACTACTTAATGCAAGTAAGACGTACTACCTAATACAAGAACTTAATACAAGTAAGACGTACTACTTAATACAAGTAAGACGTACTACCTACTACAAGTAAGACGTACTACCTAATACAAGTAAGACGCACTACCAATACAAGTAAGACGTACTACCTAATAAAAGTAAAACATATTACTTAATACAAGTAAGATGTACTACTTAATACAAGTAAGACATACTATCTAATACAAGTAAGAAGTACTACTTAATACAAGTAAGACATACTACCTACTACAAGTAAGACGTACTACCTAATAAAAGTAAAACGGATTACTTAATACAAGTAAGACGTACTACTTAATACAAGTAAGACGTACTACCTAATACAAGTAAGAAGTACTACTTAATACAAGTAAGACATATTACCTACTACAAGTAAGACGTACTACCTAATACAAGTAAGACGTATTACCTACTACAAGTAAGACGTACTACTAACATGGAGTATACATGGAGTATACATGGAACTAAAGTAATATTTACTGTGGCAGACAATCCTTATTTTCCTGTTTTCTTGTTCTCGATTTCTTCTTGTTTTTATTCCTGTTCTTATACTTTGTATTTTTACTTTTCTTCTACTTGTTTTTCCTCTTGTTCTTTTTGTGTTCTTCTACTTGTTCTTCCTCCTGTTTGTGATCTTGTTCTACCTCTTGTTCTTCGTCTTGTTCTTCTTCTTGGTCTTATTCTGATAGTTCAGGTTTTGTTCTTGTTCTGGTTCTTGTTCTTCTTCTTGGTCTTACTCTGCCAGTTCTTCTTCATCTGCTTGTTCTTCTTATTGAGTTTCCTCTTGTTTTTCTTCTTCTACATCTTCTTTTTAGTATTTCTGTTCATATTCATCTTCTTCTTTTGGTTTTTCATCTTCTTCATCTTAACCATCTTCTTCTTCTTCTACTTCTTCTTATTATTATTATTATTCTGCTTCTTCTTTTTCTTCTTCTTCACCTTAACCATCTTGTTTTTCTTTTTATTCTTCATCTTAACCATCTTCTTCTTCTTCTGCTTCTTCTACTTCCTCAGCTTCTTCTACTTCTTCTTCTTTTTCTTCTTCTTCTTCTTCTTCTTCTTCTTCTTCTTCTTCTTCTTCTTCTTCTTCTTCTTCTTCTTCTTCTTCTTCTTCTTCTTCTTATTTCTCTTGTCCTTCCTCCTGTTCTTGTTTTTTTATTGTTTTTTTTCTTCTGCTTTTTGTTTTTCCTCTTGTTCTTGTTATTTTTACTTGTTCGTTGTTGTCTTCTTCTTCTTCTTCTTCTTCTTCTTCTTCTTCTTCTTCTTCTTCTTCTTCTTCTTCTTCTTCTTCTTCTTCTTCTTCTTCTTCTTCTTCTTCTTCTTCTTCTTCTTCTTCTTCTTTTAGTTCTTCCTTTTGTTCTTGTTCTTTGTCATGTTCTTCTACTTGTTCATACTCTGATAGTTCAGACTCCTGTTCTTGTTCTTTTTTGTTCTTCTTCTTGGTCTTACTCTGCTAGTTCTTCTTCATCTTCTTGTTCTTCTTATTGAGTTTCCTCTTGTTTTTCTTTTTCTACATCTTCTTCTTGGTATTCATGTTCATATTCATCTTTTGCTTTTTCTTCTTCTTTTTCTTCTTCTTCTTCTTCTTCTTCTTCTTCTTCTTCTTCTTCTTCTTCTTCTACATCTTTTTCTTGGTATTTATGTTCATCTTCATCTTCTTCTTTGGGTTTTTCTTTTTTTCTTCATCTTAACCATCTTCGTCTTCTTCTTCTTCATTTTCTTCTTCTTCTTTTTCATCTTCTTCTTCATCTTCTTCTTATTCTTATTCTTCATCTTCTTCATCATCATCATCTTCTTCTTCTTCTTCTTCTACTTCTTTTCTTCTTCTTCTTCTTCTTCTTCTACTTCTTTTCTTCTTCGTCTTCTTCTTCTTCTTCTTCTTCTTCTTCTTCTGCTTCTTCTTCTTCTTCTTGGTATTTATGCTCATCTTCATCTTCTTCTTTTGCTTTTTCTTCTTCTTCATCTTAACCATCTTGTTTTTCTTTTTTTCTTCATCTTAATCATCGTCTTCTTCTTCTTCTTTTACTACTTCATCTTCTTCTTCTTCTTCTTCTTCTTCTTCTTCCTTGTCTTTTTTTCTTATTTTTCTTCTGCTTCTTCTTCTTCTTCTGCTTCTTCTTCTTCTTCTTCTTCTTCCACTACTACTTCTGCTTCTTCTTCTTCTTTTCCGTCTACTTCTGCTTCTTATTCTTCTGCTTCTGCTTCTTTTTCTGCTGCTTCTTCTTCTTCTTCTTTGTCTTCTGCTTCTTTTTCTTCTTCTTTTTCTTCTTCTTCTTCTTCTTCTTCTTCTTCTTCTTTTTCTTCTTCTTCTACATCTTTTTCTTGGTATTTATATTCATCTTCATCTTCTTCTTTTTCTTTTTTTCTTCATCTTAACCATCTTCTTCTTCTTCTTCTTCTTCTACTACTTCTTTTCTTCTTCTTCTTCTTCTTCTTCTTCTTCTTCTTCTTCTTCTTCTTCTTCTGCTTCTTCTTCTTGGTATTTCTGCTCATCTTTATCTTCTTCTTTTGCTTTTTCTTCTTCTTCATCTTAACCATCTTGTTCTTCTTTTTTTCTTCATCTTAATCATCGTGTTCTTCTTCTTCTTCTACAACTTCTGCTTCTTCTTTTTCTTCTTCCACTACTACTTCTGCTGCTTCTTCTTCTTTTTCGTCTACTTCTGCTTCTTATTCTTCTGCTTCTGCTTCTTTTTCTGCTGCTTCTTCTTCTTCTTTGTCTTCTGCTTCTTTTTCTGCTTCTTTTTCTTCTTCTTCTTCTTCTTCTTCTTCTTCTTCTTCTTCTTCCTGTTATTTCTCTTGTTCTTGTTCTTGTTTTTTTGTGTACATCTTCTTCTAATGCTTTTTGTTTTTCCTCTTGTTCTTGTTGTTATTTTACTTGTTCGTCTTCTCTTTCTTTTTCTTTATTCAGTCTTTTAGTTCTTCCTTTTGTTCTTCTCCTTTGTCATGTTCCTCGACCGGTTCTTCCTCTTGTTCTTGTTATTCCTCTTGTTTTCCTGGATCTTCTTCTCCTTCTTCTGTCCCAGTTTAAAAGCGTATCGCCCCCTGCTGTGAAGGAGTGTGCAGCGTTGTCCAAAAAACAAAACCCTTTGTCATGTGTTGTGATATCGCAGATGATTTGGATGAGAGTTTGAAAGAACACTTCCTGGGGTGTGGCGTCTTGATGCCGACGCTCCGGCGTAGCGACGGAGAGCTTGTAGGCTGCGGAGAACAGGCTGGTGAATAATGAAAGATCTCCATTTGAAGGCTGGGCCCTCTCCAACGCTCTGACCCCACTTTTTCAAAAAGGCTTTTTCAAAGAATATTCCGGCTCGTCTCCAGTGGAGCGCATGAAGAGCATCCCCGCATGAGGAGGCTTTTAACAGCACCTGACGCTACTCCGACACGCTCTCTGGAACCTTCTCCTCACCAGGCGGAGGAGCTGGAGGTCGGGTGTTGACGACGACATCGAGGTCACACGTCAAAACGGGGACGAAAAGAAACGGGGTCAAAGTTGACGGGAGATGTGGAATGAGAGCGCCACTGAGTCATCTTGGCAGGAAGTTTAGCGGTGCCTTTGGTCCAAAGACGTCTTGTGTCATGCTAATTATATGCTAATGGCCTCATGAATATTCAGCGGCTTCTGTTAGCATATTGTTCAGGACATTAGCATGGCCGCAGACACAGTAACAAGCGTGGGGGAAGGGAAATTGAGAATAAATAACATACTTTTCACTTTGTCATTATGGGGTATTGTGTGCGGAATTTTGAGGACAAAAGGCTGTAACATAGCAAAATGTGGGAGAAGTGAAGACTTTCCGGATGCACTGGAAGTGGGATGTTTCCTGCTCGTGCTCCGAGGCCGTGCTGGCCGTGTTAGCGTCAGGTGAGCTGTGGTGGATCCTGCGGGAAGCCTGGGTGGCCGCGCCGCAGCGCTGGCGTGAGCTGCCAGGTGACGTGAAGCTCACCGTGCAGAAGCTCCTGCATTTTTCATGGGCGGCGGCGGGCCTCGCTCCTCGGATACGACAGGCGGCTGCGCCCGTGCGCTCGCCTGGCAGGGAATGTCGGAATATAAAGAGGGTGAGTCACCGCCTCCATGGTGCAGGTCAAGTGCTGCTCTGCGAGCCACAAAATGTTCACCACCTCATAGAGGAAACAGAAACTTCCCACTAGTGACGAGATGATCATCAGCACCTGGTGTGGTCGTCGATATTACTTTGACCCTCACACGCAACTAAACACTGCTTGTATCGCACATGATGTCACACGCAACTAAACACTGCTTGTATCGCACATGATGTCACACACAAGTAAACACCCTGCAGGACTGCTTGTATCGCACATGATAACACACGCAAGTTAACACTCTGCAGGACTGCTTGTATCGCACATGATATCACACGCAAGTGAACACGCTGCAGGACTGCTTGTATCGCACATGATATCACACGCAAGTGAGCACGCTGCAGGACTGCTTGTATTGTACATGATATCACACACAAGTTGCACAACTGCTTGTATCGCACATGATAGCACACACAAGTAAACACGCTGCACGGCTGCTTGTATCGCGTATGATATCACACACAAGTAAACACGCAGCAGGACTGCTTGTATCGCACATGACATCCCACGCAAGTAAACACGCTGCAGGACTGCTTGTATCGCACATGATATCAGACAAGAAAACACGCCGCAGGACTGCTTGTATCGCACATGACATCACACGCAAGTAAACAACCTGCAAGACTGCTTGTATCGTACATGATAACACACGTAAGTTAACATGTTGCACGACTGCTTCTATCCCACATGATATCACACACACAAGAAAACACGTTGCAGGAATGCTTGTATCGCACATGATATCACACGCAACTAAACACGCAGCAGGACTGCTTGTATCGCACTTGATTACACACGCAAGTAAACACGCTGCAGGACAGCTTGTATCACATATGATATCACACAAGAAAACACGCCGCAGGACTGCTTGTATCGCACATGATATAACACAAGAAAACACGCCGCAGGACTGCTTGTATCGCACATGACAGCACACGCAAGTAAACACCCTGCAGGACTGCTTGTATCGCACATGATATCACCTGCAAGTAAACACGCTGCAGGTCTGCTTGTATCGTACATGATAACACACGCAACTTAACACACTGCAGGACTGCTTGTATCGCACATGATATCACACGCAAGTAAACACCCTGCAGGAGTGCTTGTATTGCACATGATATCACACGCAAATAAACACCCTGCAGGACCGCTTGCATCGCACATGATATCACAGACACAAGTAAACACGCTGCAGGACTGCTTGTATTGTACATGATGACGCACGCCTGTTAACATGCTGCAAAACTGCTTTGTATCATATATGATATCACAATCAAGTACATATGCTGCACAACTGATTGTATCGCACATGATATACCACGCAAGTAAATACGCTGCAGGACTGCTTGTATCGCACATAATAACACATGCAAGTTAACACTCTGCAGGACTGCTTGTATTGCACATGATATCACACGCAAATAAACACGCTGCAGGGCTGTTTGTATCGCACATGATATCACACACAAGTACACACGCAGCAGGACTGCTTGTATCGCACATGATATCACACGCAACTTAACAAGCTGCAGGACTGTTTGTATCGCACATGACATCCCACGCAAGTAAACAAGCTGCAGGACTGCTTGTGTCGCACATGATATCACACAAGAAGACACGCCGCAGGACTGCTTGTATCGCACATGACATCACACGCAAGTAAACAACCTGCAGGACTGCTTGTATCGTACATGATAACACACGTAAGTTAACATGTTGCACGACTGCTTCTACCCCACATGATATCACACACACAAGAAAACATGTTGCAGGAATGCTTGTATCGCACATGATATCATACGCAACTAAACACGCAGCAGGACTGTTTGTATCGCACATTATATCACACGCAACTTAACACGCTGCAGGACTGCTTGTATCGCACATGACATCCCACGCAAGTAAACACGCTGCAGGACTGCTTGTATCGCACATGATGTCACACAAGAAAACACGCCGCAGGACTGCTTGTATCGCAAATGACAGCACACGCAAGTAAACACCCTGCAGGACTGCTTGTATCGCACATGATATCACCTGCAAGTAAACACGCTGCAGGTCTGCTTGTATCGCACATGATATCACACTCAAGTAAACACCATGCAGGACTGCTTGTATCGCACATGATATCACACGCAAGTAAACACCTTGCAGGACTGCTTGTATTGCCCATGATATCACATGCAAGTGAACACACTACAGGACTGCTTGTATCGCACATAGTAACACACGCAAGTTAACACTCTGCAGGACTTCTATTGCACACGATATCACACGCAAATAAACACGCTGCAGGGCTGTTTGTATCGCACATGATATCACACGCAAGTGAACACGCTGCCCGACTGCTTGTATCGCACATGATATCAAACATTTTACATGGAAGCACATATCATTTCATTGACAGGTATCAATAAAGGATAGGGACACCCCTACTTATTTTCATCATTAGCATTTTATTACCAAAGTTAGCATGGTTATTAGCATTATTATTAGCATGTTTTAATTTAATGGGTGAATAAGCATTTCTTTCAAAAGTGTGCATGTGTCCGGGGTATTAGCATTATTATTAGCAATATTGCCATATAAAACACACATTTTTTCCAGGCTTTCGCAGGCCACATTAAAATGAAGTGGGGGGCTAGATTAAGGCCCCAGGCCTTAAGTTTGACACTTAGACTTAGACTTGGACAAACTTTGCGTGTGATCTAATCACCAGAATATGACATTGACATTATTTCAGAGAGAAAGCGAAGAGAAGTCAGAGGACAGTTTGTTTGATCTGCGCTGATCAAAGTTTTAAGAGGAGGTCAAAGTCGGAGCGGGAGAGAAGAGTACACATTGGTGACCGCTGCTGGAAGTCCATCACAGACCCATTTGAACGCTTGGTGAGTGTGTTTCGTGACCCAAACAGGATGAAGCCGTCGGTTCTGCTGCTGCTGGCCCTGCCGGCTCTGACCTGGGCCCTACAGCCGGACTGCGAGGACCAGGACCCGTCTTCCACTGACTTGCCAGGTTTTGTCCACGCTGTTCTGGAAGAATGTCTCATCACTTGTCTTCTGGTCACCAGACCAGGACGACTGATCGTATTGTCTTTTTGTGTTTGACTCCAAGGCATGCTTGTGGTGAAGTGTGCTCTGTCCAGGTTTTCCACGTGGCTGGATCGACTAGCGCCGAGGAGTGACTCCCGTAGGTGGACACGAGTCCCTCATGGTCACTTTGTTGTTGATTTGTGTCTTTGTCTTCTGTTGGTACTTTGCATGCTTTGTCTGTGTCTCGATGTCTGCTGTCCTTTTGCATCATCAAGCGCGTGGACTTGACGTCTCTCTCGTGTCCCTCACCCAGCTCCCTCTTTAAATCCAGCTCTGAAGAACCATCACCCTGAAGTATTGCCTGCTACAAAGCCTCTAAGGCTCCTTCCGCCAGTGATGAGAAATATGGGCGACTCCGATTCTTTCAATTTTGACGAAAGCAACCTGGAGTGGAAGACCACGGATGGCGCCATCTTTGAAGGATCTGTGTCCATCTACAACAGCTACGCTAAACGTGTGGACTTCATCTGCAAAGTGGACTGCAATGCGGGCTATTACAACCCAGACAGCAGTAGCGAGTGCGTCTTCTCCAAAAACAGGTACGGGTACAGCCAGTCGCCATTTGAGCTGCTGGTCAACAAAGACAACTTTGAGATCTTGCTGTGGAAGCAAGGCTCCAAAGGTTTTGTGACCCCATTTTCTGTTAAGACCTGCCAGAACGAAGACATATACGTTGGCAAGAACATGTATGGTTTGGGGAAAGTGAAGGTGAGTGATAAGGTTTTCTACCTTCCTTGGGGGAGCACTGAGTACTGGTACCCTGACTACCAGTTCCTGGAAGTGGAGAAAGACATAAGGAAAGAGCACCTGATGGAGGTTAGGTACCACACAGAGGGCATCACTCCCGTGGCGTATCCCCCTGAGATCCTGAACAAGGACACGGTCTTCAACTACCACTGCCAGATCATCAAACGCACGTCCACTCTGTCAAAGAGCATCTCAACAGCCAGCAAGTGGGACACAACCTTCTCCTTCACGGTGGGAGTCGGCACCACAATCAAAACCGGAATACCCTTTATCGTTGAAGGACAGGTTCAGTTTAGGGCCTCTGTAAGCTACAAGTTGGTCAAAGGCACCACTCATACCGAAATCACCACCTACTCTCTTTCCGTGGACACCATGGTCCCAGTCGGCTACTCGTGCACCATCACCATGCAGGGAAAGAAGTACGGCATGGACATCCCATACACAGCGCGCCTCAAACGTACCTACAGTAACGGAGAGACCACGTGGACCAGCGTCACTGGTACGTACAGGAGCATCCAGGTCTCAGAAGTCCAGGCTGTGGTGGACCGCTGTGAACGTATGCCTAATGTCAAGCCTTGTTAAGCACAGCACACTTCACTCGTGCGGTGTTATCATGTCCAGCTGCAATAAAACTACTAAAGACAAACCGGTAATTTGTGTGTTAATGTAACGGAGGCTGGGCAGTGTGGATGTGCAAGTACGCTGGTCAGCTTCCATTCTGTTCATGGACCATATGGACAGAATTTCTAGGCGCAGTTAGGGCGTTGAGGGTATCCGGTTTGGTGGCTGCAGGATTAGGTCTCTGCTTTTTGCAGATGATGTGGTTCTGTTGGCTTCATCTGGCCAGGATCTTCAACTCTCACTGGATCGGGTCGCAGCCGAGTGTGAAGCGACTGGTTGTTTGGGCGGTGGTGTGTTTGTGCTGGTTTGGGTTGGGGTGGTGGGGTCTTTTGGTGGGGGAGGTGTTAATGTCTCTTGTTTGCATGTTGGCGGTTGGGCTGACTGGCGGGCTGGCGCTGGCTGGTCTCCGTGATCCTGTTGGCGTGTGGTTACCGGTCGCAGTTTTTTCGATTGCTTTGATTTGATTGAGTGGTGCTGGCTGTCTGTGAGTATTGCAGCCGCTGTTTCTGCTGCCGTTTGTTTGTGGTGTGGGCGCCCGTGGCTGCTGGGTCTGGTGCAGGGGGGTGACTGATGTTGTGACTGGTGGCAGCGCGCGCGCGTGGTGGTTGTCAGGTCTGACGAACTTGCCGGCTTCATACTCGTTTATTGTCGTGTTGGTTGGCTTGTTGGGTGTGGGCCTGGGGTGCCCTTGCGCCCTGCCGCACCGCCCTTTGCGGGCTTGTCCCTGGGTGACGGGGGTGCGCGGCAGGACCTGTGGGGCTTGGGGAAGGAGATCGGCTGGTTCTCAGTGGGCAGTGGGTGCCGGGACTTGATCGCTGTCCCGCCGGCCTGTGTATGGATTTGTTGTTGTATATATATGAGTGTGTGTGTGTGTGTGTGTGTGTGTGTGTGTGTGTGTGTGTGTGTGTGTGTGTGTGTGTGTGTGTGTGTGTGTGTGTGTGTGTGTGTGTGTGTGTGTGTGTGTGTGTGTGTGTGTGTGTGTGTGTGTGTGTGTGTGTCTGTGTGTGTCTGTGTGTGTGCGCGTGTGTGCATGTGGATGGATGGATGTAGGTATGTATGTGTATGTATGTATATGTGTGTGTGCATGTATGAGTATAGGTATGCGTGTGTTTATAGATGTGTATGTGTATATGTATATATGCATATGTGTGTATATGTATGTATATGTGTGTGTATGTATATATATACAGTATATATATATATATATACAGTATATATATATATATATATATATATATATATATATATATATATACGTATATATGTGTATATATATGTATATATGTGTATGTGTGTGTATATATATGTATATATATGTATGTGTATATATATATGTGTATGTATATGTATATACGTATATATATGTATATATGTGAATGTGTGTGTATATATATGTATATATATGTATGTGTATATATATATATATGTGTATGTATATGTATATATGTATGTATGTATATGTATATATGTATGTAAGTATATTTCTGGGGGTACGCTCTGGGCCTGCTTGTCAGGCGGGGGTCAGCGCCTCAGGCTACTGCATCCGGACTGGGTGTCTGGAGCTCCTGGGTCCCACCGTCCATCCCTTCCGGGTGCCCGGGTGGTTGGGGCCTGCTGGGTCTAGTCCCCGCGTCTATTGTGGTAGCTTGGTGCTGCAAGGTATTCCGAGGTGCTGCGAGTCGGCCAGCTGCTGGGGTAGTGACCTTGTGTGTCAGCATGTCTGTGATCTTCTTTTAATTCTTTTTTAATTTTTTTTAATTTTTTAATATTTTTTTTTATATGTATAGTAATTATTATTATTATTATTACTATTTATTAATGTATTAATTAATGTATTAATTAATTTTTTCTTTCTTTCTTTCTTTCTTAATAAATATTTCATTAATATTATTTTTTATTTTTCCCCTCCCTCAGGGGGGGAAACTCGACAGGGCGGTTGCTGGTTGTTCCATCTCCATCATTGGGGTCCCTGCGGGTGGGGTGGGTGGTTCCCGTGGCCACGTGCTGGGCGGTCCTGCGGCGGCCGACTTGGGTGGGGTGGCCAGGGGGGCCTTGTCCTCTGCCGGGTGCATCTGTCTGCGGCCTGCTGCTAGCTCTTACGGGCGGTGGGCCTGGCTCTGGGGTTCCTGTCGCAGGCCGGCCTGGCTGCGTGGGGCCGGTGGTCCCTGGTTCCCTGGGCGCCACACCTGCTGTTTGTGGGTTGGGCTCTCTGGGTGGCTGGGGCCGTACTCTGGCTCCCACACACACTGGGAGTCAAATATATTGTACATACAAATACACATATACTCACATACATACATACATACATACATAGGTATCTATGCTCCCACATACAGGTACATACACAAATACAGTACATACCTACATACTCAAAGTTAGTTCATCCACACGCGCATTCACTGTACAAACATACACATACTGTACATATACAGTACATTCACTGTACAAACATACATATACACATACTGTACATATACATTCACTGTACAAACATACATATACACATAATGTACATATACATTCACTGTACAAACACACATATACACATAATGTACATATACATTCACTGTACAAACATACATATACACATACTCTACATATACAAGTACATATACATACATACACTCATGCACATAATCACGTTTCATCAAACATATATTAACGTTGTTGCCCTAGGGTAAACTGGGTAACACATGGCACACTGAAAAAGCTTAACCTATTGTTACTATAACAATCTACAAGGTTAATATAGGTTGCTTCTCTTTCTTCCCCTCCATTTTTCTGCATTATTTCGTATCTCTAGTTATCATTATTTATATGTATTGTTGCATTTTAACAACTGTATTGTTGATAATATGGGTAAATTATTGGTATTGTTCATTATCAATAGCGCTATTTCTATTGGTATTTGTATTTCTTCGCTAACTGCTTAGTTGCTATCACTTTTACCCTCATATTTGTACATGTAGTATTTGCTGATGTTGCTCTATTGTTGTTGTTGTTATTGTTGTGTTTGTGTTTCTCTCTGTCTAATCCCCCTCTTGTCCCCACAATTTCCCCCTCTCTCTTTCTTTTTTTCTCTTTCTATCCCCTCCTGCTCCGGCCCGGCTGCACCAAATGATAATATAAATACATTCAATAAAGTCAAATTCAAATAAGGCAACAAGAGAAGTATCCTACACTTCTCTTTTGTAAAGTAAATCTGAACAGCCGATATGGGCATCTACATCAACTATACGATTTGCCTGAGAAGCTAAACAGGACAACAACAAAAAAACAAACAAACAAAAAAATTTTTTAAAGAAGCGACTGGGAAGAGAATCAGCGCCTCCATGTCCGAGTCCATGGTTCTCGCTCGGAAAAGGGTGGAGTGCCATCTCCGGGTTGGGTAGGAGATCTTGCTCCAAGTGGAAGAGTTTAAATACCTCTGAGTCTTGTTCACATGTGAGGGAAGAGTGGATGGTGAGATAGACAGGCGGATTGGTGCTGCCTCTGCAGTGATGTGGACCATGTATCGGTCAGTCGTGGTGAAAAAGGAGCTAAGCCGAAATGCAAAGCTCTCAATTTACCGGTCGATTTACGTTCCCATCCTCACCTATGTTCATGAGCTACGGGATATGACCGAAAGGACAAGGTCACGGGTAAAGGCGGCCGAAATAGGTTTCCTCCGTCGGGTGGTGGGGCTCTCCCTTAGAGATAGGATGAGAAGCTCTGTCATTCGGAAGGAGCTCAAAGTAAAGCCGCTGCTCCTCCACATCGAGAGGAGCCAAATGAGGTGGTTCGGGCATCTGGTCAGGATGCCCCCCAGACGTCTCCCTGGGAAGGTTTTTAGGGCACGTCCGACCGATAGGAGGCCACGGGGAAGAACCAGGGTGTCTATGACTCCCGGCTGGACCTTTTATTTGCCTTCTTTGACTGTACTTGACCTTGTTTGGTCTTATTTTACCTTCTATAGCGGGGTTTGAAGCATGATATTTATAAAGCATGTTCCCCTTGGCATCGCACCTCACCCGCGAAGTACTGGAGCTCAGAGGAAGATTACGACATGAGTAGGAGAAAAGGAGCGCTTAATTTGCTCACCTAAAACCAGGTGTGTCCAAACTTTTTGGCTGTGTAAAGAGTATGTGAAAGGGTGGAGTTCCATCTCCAGTTTCCTGTTCCCTGTTTGCCGTGAGTGACTGCTCGCTACTGTCACGAAAAAAGCTAAGAATTATCTTTCTATCTGTGTGCTTCTAATTGTTTTACAGCGTTCTTTATTCCTTCCCAAACATATTTAGTAGTCTTATCAAACTAACAAACCACCCGCTCTCTGTCTCACCGCCCCTCTTTTAGCTAGCTAGCTGCTAAGCTAACGAAGCTAAAAGGCGAAGGCGGCGACGGTCTGAAGGAATCTGCTCCCACACGTTGCGGCCTTTTCTCCGAAGACCACAAGAACTCGACTCTGTGAAAGAAACAACATGAGTATGGCTCCCTGCTCTTCGTGCACCGTTCTCATGGAAAGGTTGGCCCTACTAGAGGACCGTGTCCGCCAACTAGAGCGGAGTAATTTCGTATCTTTAGACGCTGTGTACACATCTGCTAACATTAGCTGTAGCAAGCTGACTAGCCCAGTTTGTAGCAGCCCTAAGCGGCCTACAAGCAACGGTGAACCGGTTGAGATGCATAATAGATTTAGCCCTTCAGCTAGTCCTACACCCCAGTCTACCGGGCACTACACTTTAGTCATAGGGGACTCCATCACTCGAAACATACAGCTTAGCAAACCAGCCATAATTAAGTGTATTCCTGGGGCCAGAGCACCTGACATTGAAGCTAATCTTAGGGAGCTAACTCGCAACAGGCCTCGTAAATCGCACCGCTAGCTACGCAAAAATAGTTGTACACGTTGGTTCCAATGACACTAGGATGAGAAAGTCAAGAGATTACAAAGAGGAACATAGCGAGGACTTGTAATCTCACGAGAAAGATGTCCAGGCTTCGAGTACTTGTCTCTGGTCTGGCCCCCTGCCTGCGAGAGGCAATGATGAGAGGTATACCAGATTAGTCTCGCTTAACAAGTGACTGGCTAGTTTTTGTAGAGAACAGGGACTAACGTTTATTGATAATTGGCCCTCTTTCTGGGGCAAACCGGGCTTGCTGAGAAGGGACAGCCTTCACCCTAACAGGGAAGGTGCCATCACTCTACCTAGAAACATAGATTACTGGCTGAGTCACACTTGACTAACTACACTAGAGTAAGCTCGGACACAGGCAATTACAGTGTCTGTTAGTCTGGGTGAGGAGTCAGTTAAGCTAGAACTAACCAGCGCCAGACTGGAAAATTCCTGCACACATAGCATTTCTCGTAGAATAATACACAACTTACATAATGTTTTTTACTGTATGTTTTTCATTCATGTATGCTGTATTATGATACTGTATATTTTATGCTTCATCATTATAACTTATTACTAATTTAGGGGTAATGGGAAGTGTCCAAATCAGTGTCCAAATCAGTGATTCTCAAACTGTGGTACGTGTACCATTGGACTCCATCTACTGGTATGCCAAAGGATCACTAATTACATTTTCAAACACAGTGTTACTAAACTGTGTGTAATGTTACAGTGGCCAAAAATATTAAATTGTTAAATAAAACATCTGCCTTGTTTTTAATGAATATTCACGCCAAATATGCTATTGTATTTTAATGTTGGTCATTACGGTGGTACTTAAAGAGACAAGTGTTTTCTCAGGTGGTACTGTGATGGAAAACATTTAGGGATCCTTGGACTATGCCATTACAAACTGCAGTATTTCTGTGAAATGCACATTCTGTAAAAAAGCACATTCTGAGCAGAGAATGACCTTGTCTGCATGACTCACTTCTACCTTCTCGTCTTCTCATTTGAAAGTGTCGGCTTCTTCATTCCAGTTAACAGTGCACCATTGTCTCCTCTCTCCCCCGTTCAAACTGAGCATACTCCCTCCCTCCCACCTTTTATTCAGTGTATAAAGAATAACGCTCATCTCTTCCTATTGCGCACTACTTACATACTTTGCTATGAATGTGACCTGTGCCTCTTAAAATGCTCGAGCTATTCAAATAAATCTAAGAAAGATCATTTTGTTTGACTACTTGATTAGAAAATGTCCAATACTTGGTGAAAAAAAAGTTTGAGAACCACCGGTCTAAATATCTGGCAACACACGTGAGTAACACGAAAGTTGTGTCTTGTTTACAGTCGAGCATGGTTCTGGTACCGTGCACGAGTGCTGCCAGCACTGGGGAGCTGCGGTTTATTGAGGGAAAACTTTAACTTGAAGTTGAAGAATAAGCACAAACCTTTCTGAGGTGGATGAAGGTAAAGATGATGGAGTGTACAAATATGTCTGAGCACAAATTGATAATGTAGAGAGGAAGAAGGAACGAAGGAAGGTAGGTAACAAGGTGTGTCAGTTGCAGAATATTTTAGTAACACCATTTTGATGATCAATTTCATGTCCAAGAATCAGAGGATTAAAGGCGTAAGGCAGTGCTAGATAACAATGATCACAAAAAATATGCACAATATGTTCACTGTGATAACTTCTGTCTATTTATATGTGTGAGACTGCCCTCCGCTGGTCATCAAACAGATGCTAACATTGGGTGCTGGAGTCTATCCCAGCTGACTTCGGCTGTGTGGTGGGATACACCCTAGACTGGTGACCTATCAATCACAGGGTTGACACAGAACACATTCTCACCTGGGGACAGTCTTCAATCAACCTGAGGGATGTGTGAACACTGGAGACTCAACAGTTGTTGGTTTTGTTACACTGATCCATTGTGCTGTTTTGCAAGACAGATCTTTGATAAAGTTGTATTTGATGTGTGATCCCAGCCTCCTGGACTTTGTTTGAGCTGCACTGATCAATGTTTATTGTGGAGGAGGACGGGTCAAAGTCAACGATGAAGAGAAAAGTACATATTTGGGTCTGCTGCTGGAAGTCTACAACAAACCACTTCAGACTGGAGGTGAGTGCGTTTAATTGTTCCACTCTCTAGCTTGGCTTACGTTGTCAAAGTCCAGCATGGAATAAGAGCATGTCCTTTACAGATGAAGCTGTTGGTTTTCCTGCTGCTGGCACTGCCGGCTCTGACCTCGGCTTTTCGTACTGTCATTGGTGGGCTCAGTAAGTCCAGATTTCTTCAAAGCTTTTTTGCTAGCGCTACCTCTCAGTTCAAGAACTTCACATCTTTGAGCTTTGCAAGTGAACAAATGTGTCTTGTCAGAGAATGAGGAATATGTTGATGATTGTGCTGTTCATCCTTCTGTTTGATTCTGTGTGTTGCCCCTCATACAGTACCGGTGCTGGACCTCAGGGACGTAGTTCCAGACAGATCAGCTCGCATGCCTCATCGAGTTTATCCTGTGACTCCAAAAATCTCCAGAGCCATGAGCCAGTTGCCATCTGCCAAATTTGAGAGAACCAACCTGGAGTGGCAACAGTGGATGGGGTCGGTCCCCAACGGGGCCGTGTCCATCTACAACGGCTACATGAGTCGCTTTGACTACGTGTGCAAGCACAAGTGCGATTCAGGCTATTACAACACTGACCAAGGTGACTACTGTGTCTTCCCCTACGATGGTAAAGCTCTCCAATCATCTGAATTCTTCTTGCTGGTCAACAAAGACCACTTTGAGATTCTGGAGTGGAAAGAGGGCGCCTATGGTTCAGTGGCCTGGAATGGGGTCAAGACATGTCAGGACGAGGACATATACGTGGGTAAGAATGAGTACGGTCTGGGGAAAGTGCAAGTCAGTCATCGAGTCTTTTACTTACCCTACAATGGATGGGAGTACAATTACGAAAAACCGTACCAGTTCTTGGTCATCCACGAGGATGTAGAAAGCGAGCGTTTGATGGACGTAAAGTACTACACTGAGGGTGTCCCAGTGGTGGAGCATCCCCCTGAGACACTGAAGAACGATACCATACAGAACTCTGCTTGCGATGAAGCCACACTCTCAGACACCCTGACCAAGAGCACCAAAGTGGAGCACAAATGGGAAAACAACTACAGCCTCTCATTGGCCGGCAGCACCAGCATCACCACCAAGATCCCCTGCATCACCTCTGCAGGCATTCAGCTTAACATGGAGGTCAACGTGATGTTCACCACAGGGACCACCTACAGCGAGACCACCTCACACAGCATCAAGGTGCAGACCCCCATCCCTCCCGGCCATTCGTGCATCATCCAAATGGTGGCTAAGAAGTATGGAGCAGAAATCCCGTACACTGCGAAACTCAGACGCACTTACAACAACGGTGAGACTAAATGGACCACAATCACTGGGACCTACAAGAGCATCCAGATTACAGAAGTCCAAGCTGTGGTTAGCCGTTGTGAACCTCTACCTAATGTCAAGCCTTGTTAGGCACAACAAACTATGTCACTTTCATGGCAAATAAAAAATACATATTTTACAAAGCACCCATTCTCTGTCTCACCGCCTCTCTCTCAGCTAGCGAGCTGCTAAGCTAATGAAGCTAAGCTAGTCGCGGTGGAAGGCAACTGCGCTCCCTCACGCTGCTGCTACTGCTCTGAAGACAGCATGAACCCGACTCGGTGAAAGAAAAAAAGTGAGTATGGCTCCCTGCTCCTCATGCACTGTTCTCATGAATAGGTTGGCCCTACTAGAGGACCGTGTCCGCCAGTTAGAGCAGAGTAATTTCATAACTTTAGACGCTGCGGACACATTTGCTAGCTTTAGCTGTAGATTTAGCCCTTTAGCTAGTCCTACACCCCAGTCTACCAGGCACTACACCTTAGTCATAGGGGACTCCATCACCCGAAACATACAGCTTAGAAAACCAGCCATAATTAAGTGTATTCTCGGAGCCGGAGCACCTGACATTGAAGCTAATCTTAGGGAGCTGACTCGCAACAGGCCTAGTAAACACGTACGACAGGCTAATCGCACCACCAGCTACGCGAACATAGTTGTATACGTTGGCTCCAATGACACGAGGATGAGACAGTCAGATGTTACAAAGAGGAACATAGCTAGGACTTGTAATCTCGCGAGAAAGATGTCTTGGCATCGAGTACTTGTCTCTGGCCCCCTGCCTGCGATAGGCAATGGTGAGAGGTAGATTAGTCTCGCTTAATAAGTGGCTGGCTAGTCTTTGTAAAGAACAGGGACTATACTATAATTGGCCCTCTTTCTGGGGGAAACCGGGCTTGCTGAGAAGGGATGGCCTTCACCCTAACCGGGAAGGTGCCATCACTCTCTCCAGAAATATAAACTTCTATTTGAGTCTAGCTTGACTTAACTACACTAGAGCAAGTTCAGACACAGGCAATTACAGTGTCTGTTAGCCCGGGTGAGGAGTCAGTTAAGCTAAATTCCTGCACACATAGCATTTCTCGTAGAATAATACATAATTCACATAATGTTTTTTCTGTAGTGACTGTGCCACAGGGGAATATGCGTTCTACTGAGGTGGAAAATTATGATAGCTGTGGTCTTACACAAATAATGAATGAAGCCACGCATTGAAACGGTAATATGATAGACCTAGTCCTTGTCCGGGGTGTCACCACCTCCAAAGTTATGGTGCTCCAGTACACTAAAGTAATGTCCCATCATTACCTTATAAAATTTGAAATTCTGACTCAATGTCAACAAGCTATTTAATAACCAATGCTCAAAAGACCTACCTCGATCCTGAGCTCATGGTAAACTACCGGCTGGTGTCCCAGCTTCCCTTTATCTCAAAAATCCTCGAAGAATTGTTGCACAGCAGCTAAACAAACACTTAGCATCTAACAATGTCTGTGCACCCTTTCAGTCCGATTTCAGGGCAAGTCACTCTACGGAGACAGCCCTCGCAAAAATGACTAATAATCTATTGCTTACTATGGATGCTGATGCTTCATCCATGTTGCTGCTTCTTGATCTTAGCGCTGCTTTCGATACCGTCGATCATAATATTTTTTAAAAACATTTGAAAACACGCATTGGTATGTCAGACTTTTCTTGGTTTGACTCCTATCTTACTGACAGAATGCAGGGCGTCTCCCATAACAATGTGACCTTGGAGTATGTTACGGTAACATGCAGAGTTTCATAGGGTTCAGTTCTTGGCCCTGCACTCTTCAGCATCTACATGCTGCCACTAGGTGACATCATACACAAATATGGTGTTAGCTTCCACTGTTATGCTGTTGCGACCCAACTCTACATGTCCCTAAAACTAACCAACACGCCAGATTGTAGTCATCTGGAGGCGTTACTAAATGAAATTAAACAATGGATGTCCACTAACATTTTGAAAGAACTCCGGCTTATTAGTGATTACCAAAGCCCCAAAAAAGTCTGCAGGCTTTAGAGGGTTTTCTATTCGGGCTCCGGTACTCTAGAATACCCTACCGGTAACAGCTAGATATGCCACCTCAGTAGAAGCATTTAAGTCCTGTCTTAAAACTAATTTCTTTACTTTAGCCTTTAAATAGACCCCTTTTTAGACCAGTTGATCTGCTGTCTCTCTTTTTTGCTCCGGATCAGCCCTCACGGATGATGCGCTAGCTGTTCAAAGTCAAGACCCAGGATGGACCACTCCTGTTTGCATCAGTTGGTGTCGTCTCTGTGCTGCCTATTGGTCTACATCATGGGTGTCAAACTCTGGCCCGCCGTGTAATTTCACTTGGCCCTTGAGGTGATATCAAATTAACACTAGAGCTGGCCCGCCGATTATATTCAGCGGCGGTGCCACGGTTACAACGCATTCACCGCTAATTTTCATACTTGCCAACACTCCCGGGAGAGTCCCAGATTTCAGTGCCCCTCCCGAAAATCGTCACATCCGCTTTTCATCCAGTCCAACGTGTGCTGGCCCAGTCACATTATATGTGCGGCTTCTGCACGCTCAAACAAGTGAATGCAACGCATACTTGATCAACAGCGATACAAGTTACAATGAGAGTTGCCGTATAAACAACTTTAAGTTTTGTTAGAAATATACGCCACACTGTGAACCCACACCAAACAAGAATGACAAACACATTTCGGGAGAACATCCGCACCGTAACACAACATAAACCCAACAGAACAAATACCCAGAACCCATTGCAGCACTAACTCTTCCAGGACGCTACAAGGTGCGGTGGTAGCGGGGGTGTATATTGTAGCGTCCCGGAAGAGTTAGCATATGTGTTTGTCATTCTTGTTTGGTGTGTATTCACAGTGTGGCGTATATTTCTAACAGTTTTAAAGTTGTTTATACGGGCACCCTCAGTGTAATGTGTATCGCTGTTGATCAAGTATGCGTTGCATTCCCGTGTGTGTTCATACAGAAGCCGCACATATCTTGTGACTGGGCCAGCACGTAGTTAGAATGGATGAAAAGCGAACGTGACGACAGCTCATAGAGGACGATAAAGGCAGTGCCTCTAAGGCACGCCCTAAGACTGTGGTCCGGGTGGACTACGACAGTGGTCCCCAACCACCGGGCTGTGGCCCGGTACCGGTCCGCGGACCGATTGGTACCGGACTGCGCAAGAAATTTTAAAAAAAAACAAACAAAAAAAAAACGTTTTATTTTTATTTTTATTTTTTATTAAATCAACATAAAAAACACAATATATACATTATATATCAATATATATCAATACAATCTGCAGGGATACAGTCCGTAAGCACACATGATTGTATTTCTTTTTGGGGGGGAGAAGAAAAGCCGGTCCCCAGCTACAAAAAGTTGGGGACCACTGGACTACGAGATATAATGACTGATGAACACCTTGGTTGGATAATGAAGGTTGCCTCAGCTCAAAGCCTGAGCCCCGACATTAATGAACTAGCATCCAAGAAAAGATGTCAGGTATCTGGCTTGGGCACATCAGATCAGATCAGTGTGTTGCAAACTGAGCAGTTTAAAGTCCTGAATGGTTGGTTTATTCATTTTTATTTTATTTTCCAATTTATTAGCCTGTGGAAAAAGTTAATGTTGATATTTATCTCAGAAGGCTGCAAATAGAAAAAAGGCATTACATTTTTATTTAAATTGTATTTGTTATGCCATTGATATTTTTTAATTATTATTTTATTATTATTTTAAACTGGATTTTGCATGTCACTATAAAGTTATATAAGCCTTGCTTGTTCAATATTCAATGCAAAACTTGTTTGGGTCCCTATTAAAAGGTTAATTTGTTCAACTTGTTCAGTTTTAAATTTTGGCCCACTCTGTATTTGAGTTTGACACCCCTGGTCTACATGCAAGATGATCCCCTGCTGGCCCCACTATGGACTGGACTCTCACATTATTAACCGTATCCACTCGGCATCCATTGTCAATTTGACTGATTGATTGATGATTATGTCTTCAAGGTGATTGCTTGACTTCCTGTAAATCATGCCTTATCATCTGTCAATCACTGAGCTGATCAATTTGAAGAATAAACTCATTGTGTACAGTCCTCAGCAAACTGGAGTCTGTGTGAAAGGGTACTCGGCAATGCCGGGACACTCTCTTTTCCTGCCCTCTGTGGGTTATTTTTTGTCATTTTTTACAACCTTAATCTTAGCCCGTGTTTTTTATTTTTACAAACTATCTACAAGGTCTCAATTGTACTCATTTAGGGTCTGGGAAGGTCTCGAAAGAACCCAAATACCCAATGATAACTGGGGTGCCTGCCCCCATAGGTACGTCTCAGACCTTCTGGAGCCCCAGGGCTTTAAGGGCTAAGTCTGTATTGGGGCCCTTTGGGACTTTTTGGGGTAAGATAGTCCTCTTTGGATACTTTGGGACCTTTGGGTATATTATTCATTTTCTGAGTCCATAGACTATCTTGGATACAAGTATATAGACCCCAATCCTTTTTGTGCCACTTGAAAAAGTAAGTCCTAGCCCCATTTTATAAGTGCTTCAAACATTCTGAGAAACTCCACTTCTCCTTACCCTACGCCAAAACAGAGGTCCAATTTAACCTATTTAAGCCCTGGGTGGGGCCGAGAAGGTCTCAAAAGAACCCTCGGGGCCCATGATTGTTACGGTTGTGAGGGATGTCTTGTCTTGGTTTTTTGTCTTGTGAATTTCATGTTTTAGTTTGAAAAGTAACTCTCCTCTCGTTTCAGGTCACTTGCCCTTCCTTTTGTGTCATCAGTCTGACGTCATCCCTGATCCGTGATTGTTTCCACCTGTTCCCCATTACCCCCATGTGTCTTATAAGCCCACGCCTCACTTTGTTCTGTGCCAGAATGTCGCGTTATTTCATGTCTCTCTAGCTTCATGCCCAAGCCTTGTCTCATGTATCCTGATCCTGAATTCCCTTGTTGGTATTTTGAGTTTTCCTTTTCTCCTCCTCAGCAGAGTGATTTTTGGTTATTTAGTTTTGCAGCCAAAGTGGTGAGTTTCAGTTTTTTCCTACAGTTCTTCTCTTTCCTCAATTTTTTGAGTGACATTTTTTGTTAACTATTTTTCTAGATAAGAAACAGTGAATAAGTTGTACAGCCATTGTTTCTCCCTCCTTTTGGAGTGTCTTTTGTTATTGATAAATTTCATAGCTGATATACTGCGCTAAGTATAGTTCTCTATTGATATTTTTTGTTTCCTCCTTTCGGAGTGATTTTCAGTTGTTCCTTTATTGTGGAACCTTTTTCGCCGAGTTGTCAGATTAAAGCCTATGTTGTGTTGCCCTGACTAAGGAGGTGAAAAGTAGCTTTCAAAATAAGAGCCTGCTGGATTGTCCCCTATTCTGCATCTGAGTCCTATTTTTGACCAAGCCCAACCATGATCAATGGTGTGCTCATTTCAGAATGAATCCAACCACACCCCCAAACTCTTTAGGTACATCGCTGACCTTTGGGAGTAACTGGACATTTTTTGAGTTTCTGGGGACTTCTAGGGGAATATGGTCCTAAAAGGTCCTCTAAGGTCTCAAAAGAACTTAAGTGACCCCTATGATAAATGTCCCCTGTGCTCATTTCAGAATGCATCCAAAAAGGCTCATGCCTTGGCCACACCCCCAAACTCTTTGAGTACATCTCTGAACTTTTGGAGTAACCGGGCCTTATTGGGGACTATGGGCCTTTTGGGGGGTTATTTGTGACCTTCAGGTCTGTTAGTCATTTCCTTAGTCAATGGATTTTCTTGAATACAAATGAATCCTTTTTGGGTGAAAAAGTGTTCATAAAAGTCCCAGTCTCGTCTTATAAGTGATTCAAAGCTTCTGGAAAAACTCAACTATCCTTTACCCAACCCTAGCCTGAGGTCCGATTTCACCCATTCAGGCCCTGGATGGGGTTGGGAAGGTCTCAAAAGAAATTAAGTAGCCCCTATGATTAATGGTGTGCTCATTTCAGAATGATTCCAAAAGAGATCCGCCCTTTGCCACACCCCCAAACTCTTTGGGTACATCATCCCTGATGTTTTGGAGAAACTGGGTAAGTTCTTTTGTGGGGTGTTTTTGGGAACCAATATGGTCATTTTGGGGGGTAGTGGTTTCCTGAGTCCATGGACTTTCTTGGAGACAAGTAGCTGGGCCCTCATCCCATTAGTGCTTCGAATCGTCAGAGAGACTTTCCCTTACCCTCGTCTCTGTCGGATCCTCAGTATTTCATACGTTACACCAGCTGACGTCGCCACATGACCCGATGCCGATCTGAAGTTACGCAATATCCCGTGCACTTTGACCCGGCCACTGTTGTCTTGTCACGTTAATCATCCTCAATCTTATCCTGGATTGTTTGTGTAGTAAAAAGATTAGCGAACATGACGGCCTCCAAATGTTCTGATGATGTGCACTTGACACCGGAAGGTCACTTCATTCGGTACCCTCTTGCATAAACCCCCGTGTTACCTTTTGAGCCATCTAACTGTATTGTGTAGCTAAATGTAAAAATATGTTTTAGATTGTGTAGCTAAATGTAATGAAAATGTTTTAGATTGTGCAGCTAAATGTAAAAAAGTAGCTTGTGATTGGGTTGCGTTGTGTTGACGTGAATTTATGGCTGGGTTGTAAACGTGCGCGTATAAAAGCAGGACAGGTGCAGCAGCACTCAGTGGACCAGCAGCAAGGTGAGTTCTACACAACACCAGCATCGTGTCAATTATCATCCTAATTATCATCTTAATTATCATGTCAATTATCGTCTCAGTTATCATCCTAATTATCATGTCAATTATCGTCTGAGTTATCATCCTAACTATCATCTTAATTATCATTCTAATTATCATGTCAATTATCGTGTAAATTATCGTCTGAGTTATCATCTTCATTATCATCTTATTTACCATCCTAATTATCATGTCAATTATTGTCTCAGTCATCATCCTAATTATCATCTTAATTATCATGTCAATTATCGTCTCAGTTATCATCCTAATTATCATCTTAATAATCATGTCAATTATCGTTTTAGTTGTCGTCCTAATTAGCATCCTTATTATCATCCTAATTATCATCTTAATTATCATCCTAATTAGCATCTTAATTATCATGTCAATTATCATCTCAGTTATCACCTTAATTATCATGTCAATTATCTTCCAGTTGTCATCCTAATTATCACGTCAATTATCGTCTCAGTTATCATATCAATTATCGTCTCAGTTATCATCCTAATTATCGTGTCAATTATCGTTTCAGTCATCATCGTAATTATCATGTCAATTATCGTCTCAGTTATCATCCTAATTACCGTCCTAATTATCATGTCAATTATGTCAATTATCGTCTGAGTTATCATCCTAATTATCATCTTAATTATCATGTCAATTATGTCAATTATCGTCTGAGTTATCATCCTAATTATCATCTTAATTATCATCCTAATTATCATGTCAATTATCGTCTCAGTTATGGTCCTATTTATCATCTTAATTATCATCTTAATCATCATCCTAAATATCATCTTAATCATTGTGTCTATTATCGTCTGTTGTCATCCTATTTAGCATATTAATTATCAAGTCAATTATTGTCTCAGTTATCATCCTAATTAACATGTCAATTATCATCTTAATCATCATCCTAATTATCATCTTAATCATCGTGTCAATTATCGTCTCAGTGGTCATCCTAATTAGCATATTAATTATCAAGTCAATTATCGTCTCAGTTATCGACCTAATTATCAGGTCAATTATCGTCTCAGTTATCATCCTAATTATCGTGTCAATTATCGTCTCAGGTATCATCCTAATCATCATCCTAATCATCATGTCAATTATCGTCTCAGTTATCATGCTAATTATCATCTTAATCATCATCTTAATTGTCATCCTAATCATCATGTCAAATATTGTCTCAGTTATCATCCTATTATCATGTCAATGATCGTCTCAATTATCATCCCAACTGTCATCTTAATTATCATCCTAAATATCATCCTAATTATCATGTCAATTATCGTCTCAGTTATCATTCTAATTATCATCTTAATTATAATGTCAAATTTTGTCTTAGTTATCATCCTAATTATAATCCTAATTATCATGTCAATTATTGTCTCGGTTATCATCCTAATTATCATCCTAATTTTCAACTGACTTAGCATCTTAATTATCATGTCAATTATCGTCTCAGTTATCATCCTAATTATCATCTTAATTATCATGTCAATTATCATCCTAATTATCATCCTAATTATCATCTTAATCATCATCTTAATTATTAACTTAATCATCACCTTAATTATCATGTTAATTATGATGTCAATCATAATTCCAATCTTCATGGTAAATATGTTAATTGACATGTTAATTATCATGTTGGTTATCACATGTCTATCATTGTGTTAATTATCATGTTAATAATCATGTTGATGATCATGTCAATCATCATGTCAATCAAGGTGTTAATTATCATGTCAATGATCATGTCTATTATCGTGTTAATTATCATGTCAATGATCATGCTAATGGTCATGTCACTCATCGTGTCAATAAAGTCTGGAAAACGATCATTGATCATGAATATTTAACGAGGGGTTGTGTTTGATTGACAGATGAAGGCGTGGTCTCTCCTGTTGTGTTGCTTCCTGATGGGCGGGGCCTGGGCGGGTCTGCAGGACATTGTCCAGAAAAGTTCTGAGCGCCGGAAAGGTCAGCATCGTCCTCCCCTTCTTTGAGGTCTTTTCAAAATAAAAGTCTGACCCGTCCTTGTACCGCAGTCTCCCTCCTGAACCCCGAGCTGGAGGGTCGCCAGCCCGTCCAGAGCGCCGGCGCCGCCGCTTCGGGTCCCGCCACCCCGGCCGACCTGGAGCAGCGGGACGACCTGCCTTCCTCCTTCATTTTCGGCGACAACGTCAACCTGGAGTGGCGCCCGTGGAACGGCTCGCTGCCCAACGGCGCCGTGGCGATCTACAACGGCTACAGCGAGCGCACCGACTACGTGTGCCAGTACAAGTGCGAGTCCGGCTTCTACAACGCCGCCCTGGGACCCTACTGCCGCTACCCCTACGGAGACCGCGAGTACTATGCCCCCGAGTTCCAGATTCTGACCAACAGAGACAACTTTGAGTTCTTGGAGTGGAAAGAGGGTTCTTACGGGTCCGTGCCCCAACACTCGGTCAGAACCTGCCTGGGGGCGGGCATCTACGTGGGCAAGAACAAGTACGGCCTGGGCAAGGTGGTCCCCCAGTTCGAGGCCTTCTTCCTGCCGTGGGAGGGCGAGGAGTACTGGTACAAGAAGTACCAGGTCTTGACCATCAACCGGGACGCCTACCAGCAGCACATCTCTGACGTGGACTACGACCTGGACCAGGTGGCCATCTTCCAGTACCCACCCGAGACCATGCGCATCTCCGGGATCACCAACAACGAGTGTCAGGCGGTGCAGAAGACCGTCACCATCTCCAAGACCACGGAGACGGAGACCACCTGGAGCATCGGCCGGGCCACCATGCTGGGCGTCGCCGGCAGCATCACCGCCAAAATCCCGCTCATCGGCTCCGGCGGCTTGGAGCTGAGCGGCGAGAAGACGCTGCAGTTCTCGCGAGGGACCACGGCGGTGGAGGCGCTCAGCCACTCCGTGTCCGTGGAGCTCCGCGTGGCCCCCAACCACTCCTGCAGGGTGCGCATGGAGGGCCGCAGGGTCAAGGCCGACATCCCGTACACGGCGCGCCTCAGCCGCACGTACCGCAACGGAGACACCCAGTGGACGTCCATCTCAGGAACGTACGACGGCGTCCAGATTGGAGAGGTGCGCGCTGTGGTGGACCGCTGTGAGCCCGTCGCCAACGCCAAGCCGTGCCCGTGAACTCTGTTTGCTGAGTTGTCAATAAAAACGTAACAAAAAAACCCGAGACTCTTTTCTTTATCCTGGAAATCTTTCATGGTATAATAATCATTATCATTTATTAAACATTTTTTACTATTATTGTTTTGTTTTTTTATTGTTATTATTGTCAATACTATTTTGACCTTCTCACAAAAAAATTATAAAATGTTTTTTTTATTTTTGTCTTTATTTTGTTTTTAATTGTTATTTTTAATTTTACATATTTAGAACTTCTCACAAAATAATTTATTTTTATTTATTTTTTTCTTAATTGTTTTAATTTATTTATTTGTTTATCCATCCATCTAGCATCCATCTATCCATTTTCTACCACTTGTTTATTTTTATTTTATGCTTTTTTCATAATCGAAAATATTTTTAACCACTCCAAAAATAATTTCAAAATTAAAATTATTAATTCATTTGTTCATTTATTTATCAATCCATCCATCCAACCATCCATTCATCCATCTATCAATTTTCTACAGCGTGTTTATTTTTTTATTTTATCTTTTTTTAAATTGTATTAACATTATCAAAACTATTTTGACCCTCTCACAAAATAATTTCAAAATAACAAAGTTTTCTTTGGAAAAAAATTACATAAAACTAAAAATTCAAATTTAATGGCAACAGATGGACCTGAAGTTAATCTATATATATTTAAGTGTTGAAAGCAAAAAATAATAATATATGACTTTTTTTTAACACGTTAATGGCTGAGATTCTTTTGGGTCCCCAAGACCTTTAGTGTGTTTTTTTTTTAACTGACATTGTTAAAAAAAAAAAAAATTAATCAAAATCGATGTTGTTATGAATTGTTGACATATTTAGGTCTCCAATTACTTCACATCAAATATTTCACTTTGGAAAATGTTTTGGGGAAAATATTGTATATTTTGCCACAAAAAAAACATGTTTTTATTCAGAAAAAAATGACATACAACATACAAAATTAAAATTTAATGGCAACAGATGGACCTGAAGTTAATCTATACTGTAGATATTTAAGTGTTGAAAGAAAAAAATTATAATATATGACTCATTTTAACACTTTAATGGCTGAGACCCTTTTGGGTCCCCAAGATATTTAGTGTGATTTTTTTTTTTTACTGACATTGTTCAGAAAAATAATATTGAAACAAAATTAAGGCTGTTATGAATTATTGACCTATATGAGCGTGCAATTACTTCACATCAAATATTCCACTTTGGAAAATGTTTCGGGGAAAAAAAGGCAATTTTCTTTGAAAATATTATAAAACATATTTATCCATCCATCCATCTATACATTTTCTACCACTTTTTTAATTTTTATTTATTTTTAATGTTATTAACATTATCAAAAATATTTTGACCCTCTCAAAATAATTTCAAAATGTTTATTTTATTTTATTTTATTTATTTATTTTTATTAATCCATCCATCCATCCATCCACCCATACATTTTCTACCACTTGTTTAATTTTATTTTATCTTTTTTTTATAATTTTATCAACATTATCAAAAATATTTTGACCCTCTCACAAAATAATTTCAAAATAAAGTTTTATTTGGAAAAATATTATAAAACTAAAAGTTCAAACTTAATGGCAACAAATGTACCCGAAGTTAATCTATACTTTAGATATTTAAGTGTTGAAAGAAAAAAATTATAATATATGACGTATTTTAACACTTTATGACTGAGACCCTTTTGGGTCCCTGAGACTTTTAGTGTGATTTTAATTTTTTTTTTAATTGGCATTGTTCAAAAAATAATAGAGAATCAAAATTAATGTTGTTATGAATTGTTGACCTATCTAAGTCTCCAATTACTTCACATCAAATATTCCACTTTGGAACATGTTTCGGGGAAATACTGCATATTTTGCCACAAAAAAGGCAGTTTTCTTTGAAAGAATTATAAAAAATATTTATCCATCCAACCCCCCGCGACCCCAAAAAGGACAAGCGGTAGAAAATGAATGGATGGATGGATTTATCCATCCATCCATCTATACATTTTCTACCACTTGTTTATTTTTATTTGACATTTTTTTAAATGTTATTAACATTATCAAAAATATTTTGACCCTCTTACAAAATAATTTTAAAAATTTTATTTTATTATTATTTTTTTAATTTATTTATTTATTGATCCATCCATCCATACATTTTCTACCACTTGTTTATTTTTATTATTATTTTTATTTTATTACAATTATCACAAATATTTTGACCCTCTCAAAATAATTTCAAAATGTTTATTTTATTTGATCATATTTTATTTTATTTTTTTATTCATCCATCCATTTTTCTTTTTTTTCATTTATTTATTTATTTCAGGCAATGATATATAGAAGTACAAAGTTGACAACACATAATAATATAGATTAATTTAGTGCAAAAGGTAATGTATAGTATGTAATGCATGATTGTCCAGTTTTGCCTGAAAGGGAGTGGGAAGAAGATAACTTATTTAATCCCACCCCCAGTTCTCCATTCAGCGATTATTCACATGAGTTTCACTCTTACTTTGTTCAAAGATTATAATACAAATGTTGTATCATAGTGGCATTACCACAGGTAACAATAATTATTACACTGTAACAATCATTTGTATCAACAATGTAGGAATTATGAATATACCAACAATGGTAATAGACAACATAGCAACAATGGTAATAGACAACATAGCAATAAAGGTAAGGAAACATTGAGCACATGTTAACACTATGAGAGAGAGTACAACAGCAGGTCAAATTAAAGACCCTCATCTCTATATGTGAACCAGACCCCATGTTTGTATAATAGTTTAAATCGATTAATAGTTTGGCATTGCTTGTGTTGTAAGTCCAGTGTGTTCCATAGTTTTACTCCGCACACAGACACACAAAAACGTTTACGAGTGGTTTGAGCTCTCGGCAATGAGAAATATCCAAAGCCTCTCAAGTTATGAGCCTGCACTCGTCTTATAAAAAAACGTTGTAGATTAGGCGGCAATAATTTATTAAATGCTTTATATAAGATTATTAATGTATTATATATTTAACAAGGTCATCAAATTTGATCAACTTTGATTGCATAAACAGATTATGAGTATGTTCTAAAAAAAACAGCGTTGTGAATGATCCGCACTGCTCTTTTCTGTAACATGATCAGAGGATGAATTGTGTTGTGGTAAGTATTCTCCCATACTTCAACACAGTATGTAAGGTATGGCAGTACCAAGGTGCAGTATAGAGTACGGAGTGCATTTTCATTGAGGCATAGTTTTGCTTTGTTTATAATTGAGAGGCTTTTGGAGTTTTTTGTTTTAATGTGTCTGACATGAGGTTTCCATGATAGTTTGCTATCAATTATTACTCCCAAAAATGTATTCTCATTTACGATTTCAATTTGGGTACCATCAATACTTATTTTCTGTTCAGACGTTATGTTGCGATTTCCAAACATCACTATCTTAGTTGTATTTATATTCAAAGATCATTTATTTGTGTCCATCCATTTTTTTTTTACTATGTTTAGTTCTGTGTTTACTGTATTTATGAGCTCATTATAGTCATCACTACTGTAGAATATATTTGTGTCGTCTGCAAATAGTATACATTTCAGTACTTTGGATGTATTAAACATATCATTAATATATACATTAAACAGTTTTGGCCCCAACACGGACCCTTGGGGGACACCACAAGCAATGCCAAGAGTATCAGATAAAAATTTACCCATTTTAACAAACTGTACCCTCCCTGTTAAATAACTTTTTAACCAGTCTCCAGCCAGCCAACTAATTCCATATCTTCCCATTTTATCTAGTAGAATTGAATGATTAATGGTATCAAAGGCTTTCTTTAGATCAATAAAGATACCAACTGCATATCTTTTATGCTCCAATGCATTAGTCATTTCTTCAATAGCTTCAGTTATCGCCATTGAGGTTGTTTGTTTGGACCTAAAGCCATACTGACCGTCATTGATTAGATGATGCTTCTCAAGAAAAGATTCAAGTCGAGAGTTAAATAGTTTCTCTAAGATTTTCGAGAACTGAGGCAAAAGAGAGATTGGTCTGTAATTGGTGAAAGCATGTTTGCTGTCACTTTTGAAGAGCGGAATTACCTTAGCCATTTTCATTTGACTTGGAAAGCAGCCAGTCTATACGTTTTCTACCACTTGTTTATTTTTATTTCATCATTTTTTTAATTTGATCAACATTATCAAAAATATTTTGACCCTCTCACAAAATAATTTCAAAATGTTTTATTTATTTTATTATATTTTATTTTATTTTAATATTTATCCATCCATCCATCTATATGTTTTCTATCACTTGTTTATTTTATTTTATTTTTTAATTATTTTATTAACAATATCAAAAATCTTTTGACCCTTTCAAAATAATTTCAAAATGTTTATTTTATTTTATTATATTTTATTTTATTTATCTATCCATCCATCTATATGTTTTCTACCACTTGTTTATTTTTATTTTTCTAATTGTTTTTATTTTATCAACATTATCAAAAATATTTTGATGCTCTCACTTTTCTTTGGAAAAAACATTATAAAACAAAAAATTCTAACTTAATGGCAACAAATGGACCCGAAGTTAATCTATACTTTAGATATTTAAGTGTTGAAAGAAAAAAATTATATTATATGACGTATTTTAACACTTTATGACTGAGACCCTTTTGGGTCCCTGAGACTTTTAGTGTGATTTTTTTTTTTAAATGGGCATTGTTCAAAAAATAATAAAGAATCAAAATTAATGTTGTTATGAATTGTTGACCTATTTAAGTCTCCAATTACTTTACATCAAATATTCCACTTTGGAAAATGTTTTGGAGAAATTATTGCATATTTTGCCACAAAAAATGCAGTTTTCTATGAAAACAAAAATGACATAAAACATGAAAATTAAAACCGGAAGGCAACAAATGGATCTGAAGTTAATCTGTAGATATTTAGGTGTTGAAAAAATAATAATAATACAAATATATGACTTATTTTAACACGTTAATGACTGAGACCCTTTTGGGTCCCCGGGACTTAACGCTCACTAAATACACACACACACACACACACACACACACACACACACACACACACACACACACACACACACACACACACACACACACACACACACACACACACACACACACACACACACACACACACACACACACACACACGCAGAAGGAAGAAGGTGACCTTGACATTGTTAGTGAAATCTAATCACTTTGTTCCCACCTTCACTTATCACCTCCTCCACTATCTTGTCCTCATTTATTAAATATCATAAACTTTAAAAAAAACCTAAAAAAAACTTCCAAGCTGACCTCAGCATTTTGCTACGGTAACCTTCTTGGCATTCTAACTAAGCTAACTGTTAGCATTTTAGCTCCACAACCACTGTAGCATTCAGTGTTTATCTGGCCAGGTGCTAACTTTAGCATTGAATAGGATGTGCGATGATATTACTGACCTCATCAGCCAATATTGGCGTGCAAATGAAATATCGGCTTCAATCCGTATCGTTCCTTCTGCCGATGCCAATCAATGGCTGATGCTAACTGGATGACCTCATCAAACTGCGCCGTGCCCCACAGGGAAACATGCTGGCTAGCTTGAGATGACGTGGAATTATCTCAGAGCTTTGCCTTCGGTTTGTAGATATCCGTATCGGTTGATGTTGGTATCGGAAAATGAAATGCTGGACAGTATCGGTAAGATCGGTATATATGATATCGGTGAGAAAAACTAAATCATTGCATCGTAGCACATCACAATGTCATATAACTCTGCTAACACACTAATCAATGAACTAGCTAGCTAACCTAAAAGCTAACTAAATATCTAACAGGCTAAATCACTAACTAGCTAGCAGAATAACAAACAAACTGGGTAGCTAAATAACTACATAGTTAACCTAATAGCTAGCTAACAGGCTAACTAACTAGCTATCAAGTTACAAACTAATTAGTCAGATAACTTGATAACCAACTATGTAATGAACCAGCCAGCTACCTAACTACATAACTAAGTAGCTAGCAAAATAACAAACAAACGAGGTAGATAAATAAGTATGTAGTCAACCTAATAGCTAACCGAACAGATCGACTAACTTGCAAGATAACTTGCCAACTAAGTATGTAATAAACAAGCTAGCTGACTACCTACAAGCTAACTAAATATCTAACAGGCTAAATAACTAACTAGCTAGCAAAATAACAAACAAACTGGGTAGCTAAATAGCTACATAGCTATCTTAATAGCTAGCTAACAGACTAACTAACTTGCTAACTAGCTATCAAGTTACAAAATAATGAGTCAGATAACTTGCTAACCAACTATGTAATGAACCAGCTAGCTACATAACTACATAACTAACTAGCTAGCAAAATAACAAACAAACTGGGTAGCTAAATAGCTACATAGCTATCTTAATAGCTAGTTAGCAGACTAACTAACTAGCTAACTAGCTATCAAGTTACAAAATAATGAGTCAGATAACTTGCTAACCAACTATGCAATGAACCAGCTAGCTACCTAACTACATAACTAACTAGGTAGCAAAATAACAAACAAAATGGGTAGCTAAATAGCTACATAGCTATCTTAATAGCTAGCTAACAGACTAACTAACTAGCTATCAAGTTACAAAATAATTAGTCAGATAAAGATAACTTGCTAACCAACTATGCAATGAACCAGCTAGCTACCTAACTACATAACTAACTAGCTAGCAAAATAACAAACAAACAAGGTGGATAAATAAGAATGTAGTTAACCTAATAGTTAACCTATCAGATAAACTAACTCCAAGATAACTTGCCAACTGAGTATGTAATAAACAAGCTAGCTGGCTACCTACAAGCTAACTAAATATCTAACAGGCTAAATAACTAACTAGCTAGCAAAATAACAAACAAAATAGGTAGATAAATAAGCCTAATAGCTAGCTAAATACCTAACATGTTAACTAACTAGCTATCTAGTTAACTAAATACATGTAATTAGCCAGATAACTTGCTAACTAACTATGTAATGAACATACTAGCTATATACAAGCTAACTAAATAGCTTTATAACTAACGAGCTAGCAAAATAACACAAATGAAGCATATTAATTAATAAATGGTAAAGTGGTAAATGGGTTATACTTGTATAGCGCTTTGACAGTATTTCCACATTCACCCATTCACACACACATTCACAGACTGATGGCGGGAGCTGCCATGCAAGGCGCTAACCACGACCCATCAGGAGCAAGGGTGAAGTGTCTTGCTCAAGGACACAACAGACGTGACGAGGTTGGTAGTAGGTGGGGAATCGAACCAGGAATCCTCAGGTTGCTGGCACGGCCGCTCTCCCAACTGTGCCACGCAGTACCCGTTAATAAGTAGTTAACGTAATATTTTACTAACTGATTAGCCAGATAACTTCAACTAACTATGGAATTAACTACCGAGCTAAATAATGATCTAACTAAATAGCTAAGTAGGTAGCTTACTAACTAACTAGTTATATGAATGATAATAAACTAACTAGCTACCAAAGTAACTAACGAGCAGGCTAAATAAAAAGTCAAGTCAACTTTTTTTATATAGCACGTTTTCAACAACTTTTAAATTGAACCAAAGTGCTTTACAGGTTAAAAAAGCATAGAGCAAAAAACTAAACAAAAAGTAAAAAAATAAAATAAAAAACTTTTTTTTAATTTTTTTTATTAACGAGCCAGATGATCAATTAAGTGCTAGCTAACTGATATCAAATGGGGATTTAGCACTTTAGCACATGTATATTGACACAGTTCCAATGTTACTGTATCCTTGCAGGTTGATAGCATGCTAGCTGTTAGCATTTTGTTTTAAAAAAAAAAAAAAAACTAAAAAATGTTGAACTGATCAGCCAGGACAGAAGGTAGCACCTGGTCCTCTCCAAGGTTTCTCATAGTCATTCACATCGACGTCCCACTGGGTTGTGAGTTTTTCCTTGCCCTTATGTGGGCTCTGAACCGAGGATGTCGTTGTGGCTTGTGCAGCCCTTTGAGACACTCGTGATTTAGGGCTGTATAAATAAACATGGATTGATTGATTCTATGGTCGTTATCACCTTTTCCCTTGAACACTGCAGAGTCAAAGTGGGACTGAGCGCAGGGTCAACGTGCGCACCTTTATTGGGGGCAATAACGAGGCTCCCGGCTTTTAAAGGCTGGCTGACGGCGGCGAAGGCGACGGCGGCGCGGAAGGAAGGAAGCTGTCAAGGTAAATCTCCTCCTTTGCTCGCTCTCGGGCGCGCTATGAAAAGATTCGGAAAGAATGACAGAAAAAGATTTGAATATTGTAACACAATAAGATCACTTTTAGACACAAAAAAAAACCTCAGAATTTTTTTTTTCATCTGAGCTTTGCTGCCTCCTACAGGCTGCAAAGAGAACTGCACTAGTGAGCTACTTGATGTGTTTTTTTTTTTTAGTAACTTCCATTTTGAAGGTGTATAAAAATAAAATGTGCTGTTTGTGTGCAGATGACCGGGTGTGTTGTCCTCCTGGTTCTGCTTCACTTCTGCGGCCCCACGCTGCAGTCGGACCCTCTTGGCGTCCCCCGACTTCAGGGCCCGTCCGGTGAGTCACGTCATGACCCTAACCAGGTTAGCGTCGCTATCGCGCCATGCTGCACACTTGTATCCGGATCCTCACCAAAGTCCGACTTCTTCCCCGTCTCCAGTATGGTTGTGTGTTATATCTACAATGCTAACTAACTAAATAAATACCGCTCGTCCCTTTTGGGTCGCTGGAGCCTATCCCAGCTGCATTCAGGCGGAAGGCAAGGAATAAATAAATAAATAACTTCCCCAGCGAACTGGCTAACTATCTGAGTAATAAACTAGTTAGCTGCTAACAAGCTATCTAGCTAACTTGTCTTATAACTTGCTAAATAGCTAGGTACTGAACTAGCTAAATATCCAACAAGCTAACTAAATAACTAACTAGCTATCAAAATAATAACTAAATAATTAACTTAAGAACTAGCTAAATAACTAACAAGCTAGCTAGCGAACTAACTAACAAATTAGCCAACTTAATAGCTAACAAACTGATTAACTACCTATGTAGTCAACTAACGAGCCATATAACAACCTAATCAACTAAGTGATTATATATTTAGCTATTCAACAGGCTAATTAAATAACTAACTAGATAGCAAAATACAAACATAATACATAGATAAATAACAAAATAATTAACTTAATAACTAGCTAAATAACTAACAAACTAGCTATCGAACTAACTAACAAATTAGCCAACTTAATAGCTAACAAACTGATTAACTACCTATGTATTAACTAAAAAGCCATTTAACTCCCTAATCAACTAAGTGATTAAATATTTAGCTATTCAACAAGCTAACTATATGGCTAACTAGCTAGCAAAATACAAACAAAATACATAGACAAATAACTAAATAATTAACTTAATAACTAGCTAAATAACTGAGAAAGTAGCTATCGAAGTAACTAACAAATTAGCCAACTTAATAGCTAACAAACTGATTAACTACCTATGTAGTTAACTAACAAGCCATATAACTACCTAATCAACTAAGTGATTAAATATTTAGCTATTCAACAAGCTAACTGTATAACTAACTAGCTAGCAAATTACAAACAAAATACATAGACAAATAACTAAATAATTAACTTAATAACTAGCTAAATAACTAACAAACTAGCTATCGAACAAACTCACAACCCAACTAAATTGATAACAAACTGATTAACTACCTATGTAGTTAACTAACAAGCCATATAACTACCTAATCAACTAAGTGATTGAATATTTAGCTATCCAACAAGCTAACTAAATAACTAACTAGCTAGCAAGTTACAAACTAAATACATAGATAAATAACAAAATAATTAACTTAATAACTAGCTAAATACCTAACAAACTACCTATCGTTCTAACTAACAAATTAGCCAAATTAATAGCTAACAAACTGATTAACTACGTATGTAGTTAACTAACAAGCCATATAACTACCTAATATCTATCTATCTAACAAGCTAACTAAATAACTAACTAGCTAGCAAAATACAAACAAAATACATAGACAAATAACTCAATAATTAACCTAATAAATAGCTAAATAACTAACAAGCTAGCTATCCAACTAACTAAAAAATAGCCAACTTAATAGTTAACAAACTGATTAACTACCTATGTAGTTAACTAATAAGCCATATAACTGCCTAATAAACTAAGTATTTAAATATTTAGATATCTGTCAAGTCAACTAAATAACTAACTAGCTAGCAAAATACATAGACAAATAACTCAATAATTAAGCTAATAACTAGCTAAATAACTAACAAGCTAGCTATCGAACTAACTAACCAATGAGCTAACTTAATAGCTAACAAACTGATTACCTATCTATACTGTATATCTATTAACAAGCCATATAACTACCTATTCAAGTAAGTGATTAAATATAAAGCTAACTAACAACCTAACTAAATCATATTTTTTTAAAAGTAGTTAACAAACTAACTTCCCAGCTAACTAACTTAGTAAGTAAGTAGCTGGATGTTAACAAACTAACTAACTAACTAACTATCTTCTCAGTTAACTAAATTAGTTATTAACTAGCATAGTGTCATCAAGCTAGCTATATAACTAACTAGCTAGCATAAGGAACACAATTTGTACATAAATAACTATGTAATTAACTTAATAACTAGTTAAATAACTAACAAGTGATCTAATTAACCAGCTAACTATCCAGATGACTTGGTAACTAACTAAGTGATCGACTAACTGGCTGATTAATTAGCTAACTAACTAGGTAGATTACTAACAAACTAGTTGTATAACTAAATAGCTAAATAACAAATTAACCATCTAATCAATACATTAACTTGATGTATAACTATCTAACTATTCAGATGACTTGGTAACTAACTAAGTTATTGACTAACTGGCTAATTAATTAGCTAACTAACCAGGCATATTACTAATGAACTAGTTAAAAAAACTAACTAGCTAAATAACAAATTAACTATCTAACCAATACATTAACTAAATAAATAACTAGCTAGCAAAACGACAAACACACTAGGAAGATATCTGGTTACATAACTAACCAGCTAAATAGCAAACAAGCTAGCTATCTAAGCAGAAAACTGCAGAGTTACCAAACTAACTAAATAACTAAGAACATGATTAAATAACTAGCTAATTAACTAACCAGATAACTAACAAAGTTATTAAATATATGGCAAACTAACAAGTTAACTAATCAACTAACTAGGTACAGTATATTATAAACTAACCAGCTGAATCAACAAATCAGCTATTCAACTAAGTTATTAACTAACTCGCTATCAAACCAACTAACTAGTTTGTCAATAACTAAGTAACCAGCTAAATAACTATGAACAAAGTAATTGCCTTTCTAAATAACTTCCCAGCTAAATCACTAATTAACTAGAAAACTAACTAACCAACACTGTAGTTTGCGAAGTAACTAAGTAAATAGCTAACTAAGATGCTAACTTACTAAATATTAATCTAGCTAAATAACTAATTAGTTGGCTAACTAAATAGCAAGCTAAGTAACCAACTAGCTATCTACCTCACTAAATACATAAATAACTAACTAAATTAATAATTTCTTGCTATATATCTAACAATTTAGCTACATAACTAACTTAGTAACTAACTATTAAAACAAACTAAGTAGCCAACTAGCTATCTAACAAAGTAACTAACTAGATGCAGTGGTCCCGGGGTTTTTTGTTCCAAAAGGTTGAATGAAAACCGAATAGTAAAAAAAACAAATAAAATGCTCCCATAATGAATGCTATGCTAACGTGCGTTGTTGTCCGGCAGCATGGCTAAAGGCCACGCTGGGGGAAGTCGTCCCTTCCAGGGAGGCCATGAAGAATCCGACCGTCATCCAGACCCAAAAACCCGAGGAGACGTCAGACTCCTCCCACGTGTTCAGAGAACACAGCAACCTCAGATGGGTGTCGTGGAATGGTTCCCTGCCCGACGGGGCGGTGGCCATCTTTAACGGCTACACGGAGCGCACGGACTACGTGTGCAAAGTCAACTGCGAGGCAGGTTTCTTCACGGCCAGCAAAGGCGACTTCTGTCACTACTCCTACGCCGACAAAGAGTACGCCTCGTCCAAGTTTGAGGTGCTGGTCAACGTGGATCACTTTGAGTTTCTGGAGTGGGTGGAGGACTCGTACGGGTCCGTCCCACGGTACGCCGTCAGTACCTGCAACCAGGTGGACATCTTCGTGGGCAAGAACAAGTACGGCCTTGGCAAGGTGGTGAGCCAGCACGAGGCCTTCTTCCTGCCCTGGGAGGGCGAGGAGTACTGGTACAAGAAGTACCAGGTCCTAGCCATCAACACAGACGTGTACAGTCAGCACATCTCCCACGTGGAGTACGCCGTGGACCGCATGGAGCTCTTCCACCATCCCCCGGAGACCCTGCAGATGGCCAAAGTCACCAACCTGGAGTGCGGCGCCGTGACGAAGACGGTCAGCCTAGAGAAGACCAGCGCTACAGAGAAAACCTGGGAGACCGGCAAAGAAACCCGCAACGGCTCTGTGTCCACCATGAAGGCCAGGGTGCCCATCCTGGGCCCCGGGACCGTCGACTTCACCAAGGAGCAGCTGGTGACCTTCTCGGAGGGGACCAGCGTGGTGGAGGCCATCAGCCACTCGGTCAGCGTGGAACTGATGGTGCCGCCCAACTTCTCCTGCAGCGTCAGGATGGACGGCAGGAAGATGAGCGCCGACATCCCCTTCACGGCCCGGCTCAGCCGCACCGACCACAACGGGGACACCCGCTGGACGTCCATCACAGGCACCTACGACGACGTGAGCGTGGGCGAGATCAATGCCGTGGTGGAGAGGTGTCAGCCCGTGCCGGAGACCCTTCCTTGTTCTCCCCCTCAACAATGAACCATCCGTCTCCTTGTTTTTTGTGTCCATGCTAAATAAAGACGATTTCAGTAGAAGTTGCTTGAAAATGCTAAATGCTAACTGAAATGCTACCAGTTAGCACACTAGCCAAAAAACGTCAGGTAACAAAACAATATGATTTAACAATTAGTAAGCGTCAAGTACCAAAGTGTCTGACTCTGTGGTGTAAACCGGAAAAAATAGCTAAAAATGCTAACATGTTAAAGGCCTACTGAAATGAATTTTTTTTATTTAAACGGGGATAGCAGATCCATTCTATGTGTCATACTTGATCATTTCGCGATATTGCCATATTTTTGCTGAAAGGATTTAGTAGAGAACAACGACGATAAATATCGCAACTTTTGGTATCTGATATAAAAAAAAAGCCTTGCCCCTACCGGAAGTAGCGTGACGTTGTCAGTTCAGAGGCTCCTCACATTTTCCTATTGTTTTCAATGCAGCTAGAGCGATTCGGACCGAGAAAGCGACGATTACCCCATTAATTTGAGCGAGGATGAAAGATTTGTGGATGAGGAACGTTAGAGTGAAGGACTAGAATGCAGTGCAAGACACATCTTTTTTCACTCTGACCGTAACCTAGGTACAAGCTGGCTCATTGGATTCCACACTCTCTCCTTTTTCTATTGTGGATCACGGATTTGTATTTTAAACCACCTCGGATACTATATCCTCTTGAAAATGAGAGTGGAGAACGCGAAATGGACATTCACAGTGACTTTTATCTCCACGACAATACATTGACGAAACACTTTAGCTATGGAGCTAACGTGATAGCATCGTGCTTAACTGCATATAGAAACAAAATAAATAAATCCCTGACTGGAAGGATAGACAGAAGATCAACAATACTATTAAACCATGGACATGTAACTACACGGTTAATGCTTTCCAGCCTGGCGAAGCTTAGCAATGCTGTTGCTAACGACGCCATTGAAGCTAACTTAGCAACCGGACCTCACAGAGCTATGCTAAATACATTAGCTATCCACCTACGCCAGCCAGCCCTCATCTGCTCATCAACACCTGTGCTCACCTGCGTTCCAGCGATCGACGGTGCGACGAAGGACTTCACCCGATCACATGTGCGGTCGGCGAGACGGAGGAAGTTAAGGTGAGTTCGCCGGCTAGCGCGTCTGCTATCCATTTCTGTCCTCCTGGCTGTGTTGCTGTAGTCCGCCGCTAATACACCGATCCCACCTACAACTTTCTTCTTAGCAGTCTCCAATGTTCATTAAACAAATTGCAAAAGATTCACCAACACAGATGTCCAGAATACTGTGGAATTTTGAAATGAAAACAGAGCTTTTTTGTATTGTATTCAATGGAGTACCAATACTTCCGTATCAACCGTTTATGTCACGCGCACATGTCATCATATCTAGACGTTTTCAACCGGAAGTGTGGCGGGAAATTTAAAATTGCACTTTATAAGTTAACCCGGCCGTATTGGCATGTGTTGCAATGTTAACATTTCATCATTGATATATAAACTATCAGACTGCGTGGTCAGTAGTAGTGGCTTTCAGTAGGCCTTTAATGTTAGCATGCTAACCGTAAACATGCATGGAGTACTAAAATATCTGACTCTGTGGTGTATACCTCCAAAAATAGCTAAAAACTGCTGACATGCTAATGTGAGCATGCTAACAGTAAGTAGGCGTCAATTACCAAAATACAAACCGTGTACATGAATGTGACATGTACACAACAACATTCTTATATGCTATCGTTACCATGATAACAGTTAGCATGCGTCGAGTACCAAAATACCTCTTAGCCGTACGCCTCCAAAATTAGCTAAAAATCTAGCATGCTAACGTAAGCATGTTAACATGCGTCAAGTATCACAAAATATGATTCTAAGGCAGTGGTTCTTAACCTTGTTGGAGGTACCGAACCCCACCAGTTTTATATGCGCATTCACGGAACCCTCCTTTTTTTTCAAATTCAAGACAAAGTTATTATATGTTTTTGGTAACACTTTAGTATGGGGAACATATTTTAAGTAACAAAGACTTAATTTAGAGTTATTTGGTTAGGGTTAGGGTTCGGGTTAGGGTTAGGGTTAGAGGGTTAGGGTTATAATAAGGTCATGCCGAATAAGGCATTAATAAGTACTTAATAATGACTAGTTAAGAGCCGATATGTTACTAATTTGCATGTTAATAAGCAACTAATTAATGGTGAATATGTTCCCCATACTAAAGTGTTACCATGTTTTTTTACTGGTGCACAAAATGAACCGTGCATGAACATCACCTTGTTCAAAGAACAAAACCAACACAGTGCATAAACTCACAACAAATTACACACCTGCGAATCAGTCTGACTTCTGCTGTTGCCGCATCCGTAATACGCCGATAGGGAGAAGTTTTTATTTACACGATGAGTCGGGTGTGTCTTGACCTCCGCCGAACCCCTGAGCCCGACTCACCGAACCCCTAGGGTTCCATCGAACCCAGGTTAAGGACCACTGCTCTAAGGTGAATACCTTGTGAAAATGTTGAAAAAAGCTAACACGCTAACAGTAAACGTGCATCAAGTACCAAAATATATGACCGTGAGGTGTGGACCTGTGAATCATGCTAACTGTTAGCGTGTGTCAAGTACCAAAATATCTGACTAAGAACTCTAATGTAGTTACAAAAAATATATCTAAAAAGGCCAGCTAATGAAGCATGCTTGAATGCTAAGGTTAGCATGATAATAGTTAGCATGCGTCGAGTATCTGACTCTAAGGCGCATACCTGCATAATTAGCTAAAAAGCTAGCATGCTACACCAGCATGCTAACAGTTAGCATGCATTAAGTTACCAAAATATCTGACTAAATAATCCAATGCATGCTAACAGTAAACATGCATCAAGTACCAAAATATACGACTGTGAGGTGTAGACCTGTAAAGCATGCTAACTGTTAGCGTGTGCCAAGTACCAAACTATCTGACTAAGAACTCTAATGTAGTTACAAAAAATATATCTAAAAAGGCCAGCTAATGAAGCATGCTTGAATGCTAAGGTTAGCATGATAACAGTTAGCATGCGTCGAGTATCTGACTCTAAGGTGCATACCTGCATAATTAGCTAAAAAGCTAGCATGCTACACCGGCATGCTAACAGTTACCATGCATTAAGTACCAAAATATCTGACTAAATAATCCAATGCATGCTAACAGTAAACATGCATCAAGTACCAAAATATATGACTGTGAGGTGTAGACCTGTAAAGCATGCTAACTGTTAGCGTGTGTCAAGTACCAAAATATCTGCCTAAGAACTGTAATATAGTTACAAAAAATATATCTAAAAAGGCCAGCTAATGAAGCATGCTTGAATGCTAAGGTTAGCATGATAACAGTTAGCATCCATCGAGTACCAAAATACCTCTTAGCCGTACGCCTCCAAAATTAGCTAAAAATCTAGCATGCTAACGTAAGCATGTTAACAACATGCGTCAAGTATCAAAATATATGACTCTAAGGCTGTGAAAATGTTGAAAAAAAGCCAACATGCTAACAGTAAACGTGCATCAAGTACCACAATATATGACTGTGAGGTGTAGAAATGTAAAGCATGCTAACAGTTAGCGTGTGTCAAGTACCAAAATATCTGACTAAGAACATGCTGGAATGCTAAGGTTAGTATGATAACAGTTAGCATGTGCCAAAGTATCTGACTCTAAGGTGCATACCTGCACAATTAGCTAAAAAGCTAGCATGTTACACCAGCATGCTAACAGTTAGCATGCGTCAAGTACCAAAATATCTGACTAAGTAGTCTGATGTACTTACCTGCAAATATAGCATGCTATTGTTAGCAAGCAACATTTTCACGTTTTAACGGAAAATAATTGTGTCATAAACGAGTTATAGAGCTATAGAGCTATAGTGCTATAGTGCTATAGAACTATAGGGCTATAGTGTGTTTTCTATTCGGGCTCCAGTACTCTGGAATGCCCTCCCAGTAACAGTCAGAAATGCTACCTCAGTAGAAGCATTTAAGTCCCATCTTAAAACTCATTTGTATACTCTAGCCTTTAAATAGACCCCCTTTTAGACCAGTTGATCTGCCGGCACAGATTCTGTGACCACCGATGAAGCGCTAGCTGTCCAAAGTCGGGACCTAGGGTGGACCACTCATCTGTGCATCAGTTGGGGACGTCTCTACGCTGCTGACCTGTCTCCACTCAAAATGATCCCCTGCTGGCCCCACTATGGACTGGACTCTCACACTATTATGTTAGATCCATTATGGACTGGACTCTCACACTATTATGTTAGATCCACTATGGACTGGACTCTCACAATATTATGTTAGATCCACTATGGACTGGACTCTCACACTATTATGTTAGATCCACCATGAACTGGACTCTCACACTATTATGTTAGATCCACTATGGACTGGACTCTCACACTATTATGTTAGATCCACTATGGACTGGACTCTCACACTATTATGTTAGATCCACTATGGACGGGACTCTCACACTATTATGCTAGATCCACTATGGACTGGACTCTCACACTATTATGTTAGATCCACCATGGACTGGACTCTCACACTATTATATTAGATCCACTATGGACTGGACTCTCACACTATTATGTTAGATCCACTATGGACTGGACTCTCACACTATTATGTTAGATCCACCATGGACTGGACTCTCACACTATTATGTTAGATCCACTATGGACTGAACTCTCACACTATTATGTTAGATCCACTATGGACTGGACTATCACACTTTTATGTTAGATCCACTATGGACTGGACTATCACACTATTATGCTAGATCCACTATGGACTGGACTCTCAAACTATTATGTTAGATCCACTATAGACTGGACTCTCACACTATAAGGTTAGATCCACTATGGACTGGACTATCACACTATTATGCTAGATCCACTATGGACTGGACTCTCACACTATTATGTTAGATCCACTATGGACTGGACTATCACACTATTATGCTAGATCTACTATGGACTGGACTCTCACTATTATGTTAGATCCACTATGGACTGGACTCTCACACAATTATGTTAGATCCACTATGGACTGGACTCTCACACTATTAACTAGATCCACTATGGACTGGACTCTCACACTATTATGTTAGATCCACTATGGACTGGACTCTCACACTATTATGTTAGATCCATTATGGACTGGACTCTCACTATTATGTTAGATCCACTATGGACTGGACTCTCACACTATTATGTTAGATCTACTATGGACTGTACTCTCACTATTATGTTAGATCCAGTATTTTGAAGGTGTAATGGTTTGAACTTGATGAAAAATGGGGCTAAATAATAATTACGATCCTATATTCGCACAATAAACATGATTGAGTGCTGTTCTGGTTGTTGTAGTACCGCAGATTGCCCTCCTGGTGTCGCTGTCAAATGGCGTCTTCAAACTTAGCTTGTCTTTATTTGACTTGTTGACTCCTTTGGACCGGAAACAAAAGACATTAGTCTTGTAGCTAATGTTCGCGCCTATAATTATTATTAATACTACGTATACAATGCCACAAACAACTTTATTATTTAAATGGCCTTTATGCTCCCTGCTGGGCGCCTGGTAGGCACAATGATTCATGTTGTTGTTGTCAACGTTAATGGCATTAGCGAGCGTGCTAACATGCTAAACTGCTCCACAACAAGGCTAACGTCAGCCAGTCTGTAAATTGGTGTTTTATGATCACTCGCGGTTCTTTGAGTCCGTTTTGCTACACGCCGAATGATAAGTGATATTTTTGTTAGGTTGTGTGCTGTCCTTTCGTGGCACTTTGGCAAAATAATCCGCTGTTTTTGCGCCATGCAAAGTTATTTGGCTGGAATTGTGGGCCGGGTTCGGCTGCGCGAGTCGTTGGCAGCAGTGCGCATGAGCAGCGACGCGCAAGTTCGCTGCAAACTGGTAAGTGGAAAACAATGTCTAGGTATGCATGTCACATTTTTAAAATTAAGGTATTTTAAAGACGAGTCCAGTGATTTAAGTATCATTTTCCTATGATAAATAATGATAAAGTTTTTGATTATTAAAATGGGTACAAATGCACTAATTTCCGGTCGACATATATTTTCTTCTCTTTTTTTTTTCCTTTCTTTTTTCATTAATCAATCCAACAAAATAATACACAACAATACAATAATAATACAATTCCAATTCCAAAACCAAACCCGGCCCAGCAACATTCAGAATAGCAATCAACAGAGGACACACAAACATGACACAAAACAATCCAAAGGTAGTCAAACAAAAATGAATAATATCAACAACAGTATCAATATTAATAATAATTAATTAATTAATAATATCAACAACAGTATTAATATTAATAATAATTAATTAATAATACCAACAACAGTATCAATATTAATAATAATTAATTAATATTATCAACAACAGTATTAATATTAATAAATAATTAATGAATAATATCAACAACGGTATCAATATTAATGAATAATATCAACAACAGTATCAATGTTAATAAGAGTTCCAACATAGCAGTGATTACAAATCCCTCATTGACATTATCATCACAGCCATTTATAAAATAAAAACATTTTAAAAAATTAACAATAGTGTCACAGTGGCTTACACTTGCATCAACACATTGTGTCCAATATTTACCACAAAGATAAAATAAGTCATATTTTAGGATCATTTAATAGTTGAAACACATTACGTGACTCATTGTTATCTAAACTAAATGCGGTCGACTTCTTAATATTAAGTCAAATGGACTCAAGGTTTTAGGTGGGACCTTTTTTTTTTGTTGAATCCGACTTTAAAATGTCATACTTTTCTTAATATTTACCCCATGTTGGTATCACTGGAAAGCTTGCTAAACAGAAAAAAACATCATTATTGTATGTAATGATGTTAATTGTTTTTAATCAATCGATTCCAAAGCACCACATAAACAATCGGTAACTATAAGGACAACAAAACATCATAATAATTTGAAAACGGCAATGAATATTTTTGTTAAGATGTATAATGTTAGGGTCGTCAAATGATTTGTTTTTGAATCCGATTAATCACACTTTTGTAATTGGATTAATCATGATTTTGTGTTTACATGATTGATGCTATATTTTTTGTGATTAATCACATGAGTCACATGAGTTAACTCATTTATTTTGGCAGCCCTAATATATATGTATATATATATTTGTGTGTCTGTGTAGGTGTAGATATATATGGACACACACGTATATGTATGTATGTATATTTACATAAATATATATGCATACAGTATGTACATACATGTATATATGTACTGTATATGAAGGGAATGGGCGGTAGAGAATTGATGGATACGCACATATATGTATATATAAAATAAAATCCCCTGAAGAGCAGAGAAACCTGCGAAACAGGCTTATAGGGATGAAATAGGTCATGACAAAACAGGCTAACGCAGTGGTTCTCAAACTTTTTTTGTCATCCCCCACTTTGGACAAGGGGGAGTTTTCAAGCCCCACCTGCCCCCATCGCCCCAATAGAACGCTAATGCCAAGCTTAATATTTTCAAATTTATTGAACATCAAGTAACATCAAGTTGTATACATTCAAACTCAATAACATAAAATAACATCAAGTTCAATAATAAATAAAATAACTGTGCAGCTGTGGTATAATTATACCACAGCTGCACAGTTATTTTATTTATTATTGAACTTGATGCAAGTTAACTTGCATCAAGTTCAATAATTATTGTTCAATTATTGAACTTGATGCAAGTTAACTTGCATCAAGTTCAATAATAAATAAAATAACTGTGCAGCTGTGGTATAATTATACCACAGTTATTTTATTTATTATTGAACTTGATGCAAGTTAACTTGCATCAAGTTCAATAATAAATAAAATAACTGTGCAGCTGTGGTATAACTTGCATCAAGTTCAATAATAAATAAAATAACTTGCATCAAGTTCAATAATAAATAAAACAAAAGTGTTATAACTTGCATCAAGTTCAATAATAAATCAAAAAAGTGTTATAACTTGCATCAAGTTCAATAATAAATCAAATAAGTGTTATAACTTGCATGACGTTCAATAATAAATAAAATAAAAGTGTTATAACTTGCATCAAGTTCAATAATAAATCAAATAAAAGTGTTATAACTTGCATCAAGTTCAATAATAATTCAAATAACTTGCATCAAGTTTAATAATAAATAGAATAAAAGTGCCACTTTGCAATCTTTGCAAAAAAAAAAAAAGGAGGAGCTATGCATTTGGCAAGACAGGGCAGTGAACATGGGTTTTACAGTACTCCAGCATTAGTGGCTGCAATGAGCCTGTTTTGCACTGCACAGCTTTTCAAATCGGGGTTGCAGGCTTGACACTGCCACTCTTAAGTCATGCTCAATGACGTTCAGCTAAGACCTGTACTACGTTTTGAGTGAAGCAACAGCTGAAAAGCCTATCTCACACAGATAAGATGTGGCAAAGGGGAGAAGAATGGACACAGCTCTCTGCCCGATGAGTGGATATTGATTAGCCTGCTACCCATCCGCGTGAAAGTTTGTTCCGCTTAGCCCCGCCGCCAATAGTTACTGTTGCTATGTCTGTCAAACTTTCGCTCCTACCTAGAAATTTAAAGCCTACAGGAAAAATAAGTAATTTACATTTATTTATATAGCGGATTTCACAGACAGAATCACAAAGTGATTTACAGTGAGTATAGAAAATGAAAGCATAGTAAAAAAAAAAATCTAAGAATATAATTTAAAAAAAAAAAAAATTTAAAGTGACATTTCCTCCTGTTCCTCGCGCCCCACCTGTCATGTCTCTATTCCCCACCAGTGGGGCGCGCCCCACACTTTGAGAAACACTGGGCTAACGTGTATGTATGTGTGTGTGTATATATATATATATATATATATGTGTGTATATATATATATATATATATATATATATATATATATATATATATATATATATATATATATATATATATATATACACACACATATACACACACATATATATATATATATATATATATATATATATATATATATATATATATATATATACACACACACACATATATACACACATATATATATATATATATATATACACACACACATATACACATATATATATATATATATATATATATATATATATATATATATATATATATATATATATATATATATATATATATATATGCATATATATGTGTGTGTGTATATATATATATACGATATACATATATAGATATGTATATGTATATATATATACACACACACATACACTGTATATAGATATGTATGTGTGTATATATGTACATATATAACTTATGTATGTATGTGTGTTTATTTATATATATATATATATATACATAAATATATACACACATCAATATATATATTTTTTATTTTTTTGCAACAAAAGTGCTAATCGCTAGCTGTCATTAGAGCACTAAATTCTAGCTGGCAACTAGCGCGTTAATTGCTAGTGCTAATTGCTAGCTACATTTTATTCTTATCGTGTTAAAATAACGTGAAGCTAAATGCTAACAAGTGCGTGCGCAGGTGGTGGGTCTGGGCAACCCGGGCATGGAGAGTACCAGACACAGCGTGGGCATGGCGGTGCTCGCTGCCCTCGCTGCCCGCCTCAGCCCGGGCGAGCGATGGCGCAGCGACAAGCAGGTGTGCGGCGACATCATGTTGGCGGAGGTCCGAGGCGCACGCCTGGTGTTGCTCCGCCCCAAAGTACTGATGAACATGAACGGCGTGTCGGTGGCCAAGGCAGGTGAGTAGACCCCCGACCCCCCCACGTAGCGACAGGTGTCCGACCCGCTAACATATTGACCGTCCTGTCCTCTTGGTGGTCAGCCCGCAAATATGGCGTCCAGGCCGAAGACATCGTGCTGGTCCACGACGAGCTGGACAAGTCTTTGGGCAAGATGTCCATCAAACATGGAGGCAGCGCCAGGTGCGTCCCCACAGGTCATGTGATGATCAAGTGACCTCTGACGCCTTCTTCCTGACAGAGGCCATAATGGAGTCCGGTCCTGCGTGGCCTGTCTTCACGCCGATGTGAGTTCGGACCCCGAGTTCTTCCCCCGGGACTTTTGGACCCGCGTACCTAATGTTCTGTCCCCTTTCAGGTGATGCTCAGACTCCGGGTCGGGATCGGACGTCCGGCGGGGAGGACGTCGGTGGAGCGCCACGTCCTGGGACGCTTCACTGCGGAGGAGCAGAAGGTTCTGGACACGGTTCTGGTCCAGAGTGTGGACATGCTGCTGTCCCAGCTGAGCAAGGAGGACCAAGGACAGTCCTCCGCTTCACCAGCAGGTGGCAGACATGGCGCTTTGTGACGTCACGCACACTTAGATGTCCAAATGAAACTTCATTCGTGTGTAAAGTCCACCTGCCAGCAAGAACTGTATAGAATTTTCTAGAATACTTCAATCTGGTCTAATCCACGGACCCACTGATTATATCTCATATAAATATTTATTATTGTGCAATAATAATATGTTCAAAGAGTACAGTATAGCGCCACTATTAGCAAGGTAGCACCTAGAGTGCTAATCGCTAACTGGTAACTACAGTGTTGGTCACGAGTTGGCAACTAGCAGACTAATCGCTAGCTGGCAACAAACATGTTAATCGCCAGCTGACGAATAAAGCGCAAATCGCTAGCTGGCACCAAGAGCCCTAATCGTTTGCTGGTAAAAAAAAAAAAAAAAAAACGCTAATCGCTCAATGGAAAGTAAAACACTTAATTGGTGGCAACTAGAGAGTTAAGTCGCTACCGGGGAACTAGAGCACTAATTGCTTGCTTGCGATTAGCGTGCTGATTGCTCGTAATCAGCCGCTGACGTCCCAGCTCGTAAGTGCTATGATCTTCCATCCATGTTCGGACATATTTCACAACACGTCAACAACATTTGTCATACGTTGTCGTGACAACCAGATCCCTTCTTAAAACCCATTTGTATTCTCTGCTGTGAGGTCTTCTGTGTCTTTTATGCTTTTGTTATATTTTAAAGGTTTTTTATCATTATTATTATGTTATTATATTATTAATCATCATTACTATTATTATTCTTAAATGATAATCATGTTTGAAATGATGACATTTTTACAGCACAGCATCTTATTTAAATAATGAAAACAAGAATAACACTCGGCGAGTTGAGTGGGCGTCCTTCACAGTCACGTGACCTGGATAAGACACGCCCATTTACAGTGAGTTCACACGCACACACTGTAAGAAGTATCACTGGTATCACGCACACACTGTAAGAAGTATCACATGCACACTGTAAGAAGTATCACTGGTATCACGCACACACTGTAAGAAGTATCACTGGCATCACATGCACACTGTAAGAAATATCACTGGCATCACACACACACTGTAAGAAGTATCACTGGCATCACATGCACACTGTAAGAAGTATCACTGGTATCATGCACACACTGTAAGAAGTATCACTGGTATCATGCACACACTGTAAGAAGTATCACTGGCATCACATGCACACTGTAAGAAGTATCACTGGTATCACGCACACACTGTAAGAAGTATCACTGGCATCGTACATGCACACTAAGAAGTATCACTGGTATCACACGCACACTGTAAGAAGTATCACTGGCATCACATGCACACTAAAAAGTATTACTGGTATCACGCACACACTGTAAGAAGTATCACTGGCATCACATGCACACTGTAAGAAGTATCGCTGGCATCACATGCACACACTGTAAGAAGTATCACTGGCATCACATGCACACTGTAAGAAGTATCACACGCACACTGTAAGAAGTATCACTGGTATCACGCACACACTGTAAGAAGTATCACTAGCATCACATGCACACTAAGAAGTATCACTGGTATCACACGCACACTGTAAGAAGTATAACTGGTATCACACGCCCACTGTAAGAAGCATCACTGGCATCACATGCACACTGTAAGAAGTATCACTGGTATCACGCACACACTGTAAGAAGTATCACCGGTATCACACGCACATTGTAAGAAGTATAACTGGTATCACACGCACAGTGTAGGAAGTATCACTGGCATCACATGCACACTGTAAGAAGTATCACTGGTATCACACACACACACTAAGAAGTATCACTAGCATCACACTGTAAGAAGTATCACTGGCATCACATGCACACACTTTAAGAAGTATCACTGGCATCACGTGCACACTGTAAGAAGTATCACTGGTCACGCACACTAAGTATAACTGGTATCACACGCACACTGTAAGAAGTATCACTGGCATCACATCCACACTGTAAGAAGTATCACTGGTATCACGCACACACTGTAAGAAGTATCACTGGTATCACGCAAACACTAAGAATTATCACGCATACACTGTAAGAAGTATCACTGGTATCACACGCACACTGTAAGAAGTATCACTGGCATCACATGCACACTGTAAGAAGTATCACTGGTATCACGCACACACTGTAAGAAGTATCAGTGGTATCACGCACACTGTAAGAAGTATCAGTGGTATCACGCACACACTGTAAGAAGTATCAGCGGTATCACGCACACACTGTAAGAAGTATCAGTGGTATCACGCACACTGTAAGAAGTATCAGTGGTATCACGCACACACTGTAAGAAGTATCACTGGTATCACGCACACACTGTAAGAAGTATCAGTGGTATCACGCACACACTGTAAGAAGTATCAGTGGTATCACGCACACACTGTAAGAAGTATCAGTGGTATCACGCACACACTGTAAGAAGTATCACTGGTATCACGCACACACTGTAATAAGTATCAGTGGTATCACGCACACACTGTAAGAAGTATCAGTGGTATCACGCACACACTGTAAGAAGTATCAGTGGTATCACGCACACTGTAAGAAGTATCAGTGGTATCACGCACACACTGTAAGAAGTATCACTGGTATCACGCACACACTGTAAGAAGTATCAGAGGTATCACGCACACACTGTAAGAAGTATCAGTGGTATCACGCACACACTGTAAGAAGTATCAGTGGTATCACGCACACACTGTAAGAAGTATCAGTGGTCATAGATGTATTTAGTTGAAGTAAAGGCGTCAGTCGAGAGAAAAGACGTCAATACCGGTAATTGTGACCTGGCAACTATCGTATTGTTTATACTACTTGTGTTACAAGGTGTGCGCATGTCAGGATGGCCGAGCGGTCTAAGGCGCTACGTTCAGGTCGTAGTCTACTCTGTAGGCGTGGGTTCGAATCCCACTTCTGACAAACTACTTTTGTCAGGTGTGGCAATATCCATCATTGGATGACGTGTGGAAGTACACACTAATTAATTACACTATTATGTACACTAGATTAACCTGGACATATTTACTACACTATAATGTACACTTACTGCACTATAATGTATACACTGTAATGTACACACTTACTATACACTATAATGTAGTTACTATACACTGTAATGTACACACTTACTGTACTATAATATATACACTTACTATACACTGTAATGTACACTATAATGTAGTTACTATACACTGTAATGTACACACTTACTATACACTAATCATGTACACACTTACTGCACTATAATGTATACTTACTATACACTGTAATGTACACACTTACTATACACTAATCATGTACACACTTACTGCACTATAATGTATACACTTACTGTACACTGTAATGTATACACTTACTACACTAGAGTATCCTGTAAACATTTACTACACTAATGTACACTTACTATACACTATAATGTAAACTTACCATAGACTATAATGTACACACTTACTATACACTATAATGTACACACTGTAATGTACACACTTACTATACACTAATGTACACACTGACTATACACTATAATGTATACACTTACTATAACCTCTTAAGGCCCAAGCTGTTTGTTTACATGCTTTTTTTTATTTATCTTCGCTATTTGGGCTTATTGGACCCTAATTAGAATAAAAACTAAGAATGTACTTAGTCCATAAGTAACAAACGTGTACTTCATGTTTAGTGAGATGCTAATTCTTATTTTTACACCTTTTTTTTCCACATTCCATTGTGTTATACTCTTCTGACACCACCAGATGGCAGTATAAGTGTCCACATAAAGGCCATAAGACCCCAATTCAGTAGTGTAGACAATTTTGGAAATAAGAGCTAAAAGGTGCTGTCCACACATGTGGCCACTAAGGCCTTTAGAGGATACTGTATCATGTAAACTTACTATACACTATAATGTACACACTTACTATACACTAATGTACACACTTACTATACTATATAATGTAAACTTACTATACACTATAATGTACACACTTACTATACACTATAATGTACACACTTACCATACACTAATGTACACACTTACTATACTATATAATGTAAACTTACTATACACTGTAATGTACACACTTACTATACACTGTAATGTACACACTTACTATACTATATAATGTAAACTTACTATACACTATAATGTACACACTTACTATACACTATAATGTACACACTTACTATACACTGTAATGTACACACTTACTATACTATATGATGTAAACTTACTATACACTCTAATGTACACACTTACTATACACTATAATGTACACACCTACTATACACTATAATGTACACACTTACTATACACTGTAATGTACACACTTACTATACTATATAATGTAAACTTACTATACACTCTAATGTACACACTTACTATACACTATAATGTACACACTTACTATACACTAATGTACACACTTACTATACTACATAATGTACACACTTACTATACACTGTAATGTACACACTTACTATACTATATAATGTAAACTTACTATACACTGTAATGTACACACTTACTATACACTGTAATGTACACACTTACTATACTATATAATGTAAACTTACTATACACTATAATGTACACACTTACTATACACTCTAATGTACACACTTACTATACACTATAATGTACACACTTACTATACACTGTAATGTACACACTTACTATACTATATAATGTAAACTTACTATACACTGTAATGTACACACTTACTATACACTGTAATGTACACACTTACTATACTATATAATGTAAACTTACTATACACTATAATGTACACACTTACTATACACTCTAATGTACACACTTACTATACACTATAATGTACACACTTACTATACACTAATGTACACACTTACTATACTACATAATGTACACACTTACTATACACTGTAATGTACACACTTACTATACTATATAATGTAAACTTACTATACACTCTAATGTACACACTTACTATACACTATAATGTACACACTTACTATACACTAATGTACACACTTACTATACTACATAATGTAAACTTACTATACACTATAATGTACACACTTACTACACTATAATGCAGTGTTTTTCATCCACTGTGCCGCGGCACACTAGTGTGCCGTGAGATATAGTCTGGTGTGCCGTGGGAGATTATCTAATTTCACCTATTTGGGTAAAAAATATATTTTTTGCCAACCAGTAATTATAGTCTGCAAATGATGTGTTGTTGTTGAGTGTCGGTGCTGTCTAGAGCTCGGCAGAGTAACCGTGTAATACTCTTCCATATCAGTAGGTGGCAGCCGGTAGCTAATTGCTTTGTAGATGTCGGAAACAGCGGGAGGCAGTGTGCAGGTAAAAAGGCGTCTAATGCTTAAACCAAAAATAAACAAAAGGTGAGTGCCGCTAAGGAAAGGCATTGAAGCTTAGGGAAGGCTATTCAGAACTAAACTAAAACTGAACTGGCTACAAAGTAAACAAAAACAGAATGCTGGACAACAGCAAAGACTTACTGCGGAGCAAAGACGGCGTCCACAATGTACATCCGAACATGACATGACAATCAACAATGTCCCCAAAAAGAAGGATTAAAAAAAACAACTGAAATATTCTTGATTGCTAAAACAAAGCAGATGCGGGAAATATCGCTCAAAGGAAGACACGAAACTGCTACAGGAAAATACCAAAAAAAGAGAAAAAGCCACCAAAATGGGAGCGCAAGACAAGAACTAATACACTACATAGGAAAACAGCAAAAAAGTCCAAATAAGTCAGGGCGTGATGTGACGGGTGGTGACAGTACACCTACTTTGAGACAAGAGCTATAGTCATGCATGCTTGGTTATGCTTTAAAGTCATATCCAACAATGCGACTTTTTACTGTCAACTGAGTTTCGTTTTTTAATGATTTCTGCTGGTGGTGGTGTGCCTCCGCATTTGTGCCTTGGCTCAAAAAAGGTTGAAAAACACTACTATAATGTACACACTTACTACACTATAATGTACTCGCTACTGTAATGTACACTTACTACACTATAATGTACACTTACTATACACACTTGCTACACTGTAATGTACACATACTATATAGTAGACTTACTATACACCATCATGTGCACTTACACTATTATGTACACTTACTACACTAAATTATCATATACATACTTATTACACTATAATGTACACACACTACACAAAATTATTGTGTACACTTACTACACTGTAATGTACACTTACTATATAGTAGACTTACTATACACTATCATGTGCACTTACACTATTATGTACACTTACTACACTAAATTATCATATACATACTTATTACACTATAATGTACACACACTACACAAAATTATTGTGTACACTTACTACACTGTAATGTACACTTACTATACATTATCATGTACACTTGCTACACTGTAATGTACACACTAAAAAGGAGAGCAGTGTAGAAAGACACTACTTCATTGGGAAAGTGCACACACACTCAGAAAGTACACAGTGTACAGAGTATACTTACTGAAGTGTACTGTTGTGAGTATTCTACCCAAGTTTTGCATGAAACATTGAGTATTTAGTGCTTTTAAAAATACTTTTCTGAGTTTATTGAGCAGGTAGCAGTTGTGATGTGGTTCTGAAATGGCAACAAAAACAAGACATGAAGGCATAGTTTAAAAATGAGGACTAAATATTGTTCTGAAGTTCAGACGTCAATTGCCACCTTCAGTCTGTGGCGGCCTCTGCTGGTGAAGGAGGCGAACTACACCCCCCCTTCAGTTCATCCCGCTGCTAGTTGGGTTTAAAAAAAATAGTCATTCTGATTTTCCCTTTAGGTCGGAAAGTCCTTGAAAGACGATGAAGTTCTGGTAGAGGTTCTTTATGTGGTCCTTCAGAGTTTGGATCGACGAAAACTCCTTCAAGTGGATCCAATGGGAACTTTGGGATCTGGTGGAGTTTCTCCCACGGTAGAGGTTTTTTCACGTGGTCCTTCCGAGTTTGGATCGACACAAAGTCCTTCAAGTGGATCCAATGGGAACTTTGGGAACTGGTGGAGTTTCTCCCACGGTAGAGGTTTTTTCACGTGGTCCTTCCGAGTTTGGATCGACAAAAACTCCTCCAAGTGGATCCAATGGGAACTTTGGGATCTGGTGGAGTTTCTCCCACGGTAGAGGTTTTTTCACGTGGTCCTTCCGAGTTTGGATCAACACAAAGTCCTTCAAGTGGATCCAATGGGAACTTTGGGATCTGGTGGAGTTTCTCCCATGGTAGAGGTTTTTTCACGTGGTCCTTCCGAGTTTGGATCGACAAAAACTCCTCCAAGTGGATCCAATGGGAACTTTGGGATCTGGTGGAGTTTCTCCCATGGTAGAGGTTTTTTCACGCGGTCCTTCCGAGTTTGGATCAACACAAAGTCCTTCAAGTGGATCCAATGGGAACTTTGGGAACTGGTGGAGTTTCTTCCAACAACAGGGTGGACTCCATGAACCAGGTTGGCCTTGGAGGTCCTTGCCGGACAGCTTCTGGTCCACCAGACTTTGGCTGAGGGTCAGAGGAAAAGGTTGATCTTGGCGGTGACGCTCTTGCAGCCGCTGGCCGAGAAGAAGTGTCCCGGCGCCGGCGTGTACGTCATGTCGCCCCCTACCGCCCGCACCACGTCACTGCGCTGGCAGGCGCCGAGCTGGCAGAGCTGCGAGCGCACGCAGCGCTCCACGTGGCGGCGGCTCAGCGGCAGGAAGGGCACGAAGGACGTGATGAGCTTCTGCCGGATGATGGACGACTGGAAGAGGCCGCCTGAGGGAAGGGCGGGAAAGACAGTAAAAAAAAGCGAGCGTTACAAAACCAAAACGGCGTCGCTCACTGGAGTTGTTGTCGTAGACGGCCTGAGCGATGGCGTCCTGCAGGTCGGACGACGTGATCTCCTCTCGGTCGCGTCCCGCCCGGCGGTGTTCCAGGGCCACTCTGTTGACCACGTCCTCGCCCGCCGTGCTAACAAACACACTCTGCTCAAACCCAGCGCCATCGCCACGCACCGAGGACCGGGATCGGCGCTGACCTGATGAAGACGTAGAAGGCCTTGCGGTAGTTGGTGCCGAAGACCACGTGCGAGGGACCCAGAAAAGGTTCCAAGACGTCGACGAGTCCGCGCGGCATCCTCTCCATCTCGTCAAAAATGAAGACGGAGCGAGCGCACGCCGTCAGGTTCCCCTGGACCCAGTTCTTCAGCTGCACCTGTAAAGAAGGACGCCGGTGAGCCAAGTGGCGCTGCCGTCACACAAGGAGAGGAGTCTCACCCGGTACTGGTCCACCTCGCCGGCGGAGGGGAAATGCAGCGCGGGGATGAAGCGGTGCACGTACGGGCTGCTCATGGCCGAGCCGTACAAATGGCTCCCCAGCATGGAGCTGACCAGCGTCTTCCCGGTCCCGGAGGAGCCGTGGAAGGACAGAACCAGGGGTTTTTCCGGGCTTTTATTCTGAAGGAACTTGACGACCTCCTCAGAGATGATGTCCTGAGCCAGATGTTGGCCGTAAACGTTCTTGTAGAGGTCCCACTCCAGCTCTGGTTCACAAACACTCAACTTTAGGACAATCTAACTCCCGCCATGTTGTTGGTCTCTCGCTTCAAACAGGAAGAACCAGGTCTCACTCCCGAGCGCGTCTATTCAACAGTGGAATTAACCGAACGCAGTGAGCCCTCTTTTCGGTCGGGTGGGGATCGCACGAACACAGAGCCTCACAACTCGCCAGTGACGAAGTTCCGCAAAGTACAAAAAATGTCGAACAAAATCTGATTACAGAGCCAAACGTCCCGTTGTCAGCTTCAAACCTGCAATATGAGCCCATCAACACGGACGAACGAGCGAGAATGCCATAATCGCGCGATGGCAGCAAAAAAAACTAAAACTTTAAGGTGTTCAATGTCTATTTACGTTACATTTTTGCTGAGAGAAATGCGTCCATTTGATTTTTTATTCATTTAGGATAACAAAGTTCCTTCCAATGACAGGACAATGGCTAACAATTCGACAGTAATGACAAATACAAGTTGATATCCTCTTATATGATTACATCACTGTATCGTTTTTATCGGTTATTTCTTCAGTTTAAGGAGCATGATGTGGACAAATATTGATGTCCACAATATTTGTCCACATATATTGTGGAAAACTCCTTGTTTTCGCATTTTAATGTATAAAATATAATCATCGCAAATTGTATTGCATTAAGTTTTTTTTCTCAGCCCTACTTTTTTTTTTTATTGTGTAATAATTTAAAATTGTTGAAAGATATTAAAATGTGTTAAGTGTTTAACATTTTAAAAAATGCTTTGAAATGTTTAATAATTTTAAAATGTTTAAAAATATTTGAAAAATGTTAAATGTTCTATAAATGTTAAACATATTTTAAAATGTAAAAAAAAAATTGAAATGTTGGACATGTTTAACATATTTTAAAATGTTAAAAAGGCTTTGAAATGTTTGACACTTTTAAAATGTTTGTAAATTCTTAGTTTTTTGAAAAATGTTAAAATGTTAGAAATGTTCAAAATGTAAAAAAATATTTGAAATGTTTAAAAAAAAATGTAAAAAGCTTAAAAATGTTTGAAAAATGTTAGACATGTTTAACATATTTTAAAGTTAAAAATGTTTTGAAATGTTTAAAAAAAATTATGTTTAAAAGGTTTGAAACATGTACACACAGTGTACACAGTATACAGTATATTCCCCTCAGTTTAAGAGCATGATGTGGACAAATATTGAAGTAAATTATTGCATATTGTTTTGATGTGTGGCACCTTGAGACAAGAACTTGTCTTTATTCACTCCTTGTTTTCGCATTTTTATGTATAAAATATAATTATTGCAAATTGAATTGCAAGTAAGTTTTTTTCCTCAGCCTTGTTAAAAATGTATAATATGTTTAAATTGTTAAAATATATTAAAATGTTACACATGTTTTAAAAATTTTTTAAAAAGCTTTGAAGTGTTTAACATTTTTAAAATGTTTTATAAATGTTAGACATGTTTAACTTATTTTAAAATATTAAAAATGCTTTGAAATTTTTAACATTTTTTAAATGTTTGAAAATGCTTAAAAATGTTTGTAAAATGATAAAATGTTTAAAATGTTAAAAATGCTTTGAAATGTTTAACATTTTTAAAATGTTTGAAAATGCTTAAAATTGTTTGAAAAATCTTTTAAAAAATGTAAAAATGTTAGACATGTTTAACATATTTTGAAATGTTAAAAATGTTAGAAATGTTCAAAATATTAAAAATTATTTGAAATGTTTAACATTTTTTAAAAATGCTTAAAATTGTTTGAAAAATGTTGTATAAATGTTGAAAATGCTTAAAAATGTTTGTAAAATGATAAAATGTTATAAAAAAAATTAAAATGCTTTGAAATGTTTAACATTTTTTAAATGTTTGAAAATGCTTAAAATTGTTTGAAAAATGTTTTACATTATTTATAAATGTTAGACGTGTTTAACATATTTTGAAATGTTAAAAATGCTTAGAAATGTTTGACATTTTTAAAATGTTTGAAAATGCTTCGTTTTTTGAAAAATGTTAGAAATGTTCAAAATATAAAAAACTATTTGAAATGTTTAACATATATTTTTTAAAATGCTTAAAAATGTTTGAAAAATGTTTTATAAATGTTAGACATGTTTAACATATTTTAAAGTTAAAAATGTTTTTAAATGTTAAAAAAAAAGAATGTTTAAAATGTTTGAAACATGTACACACAGTGTACACAGTATACAGTATATTCCCCTCAGTTTAAGAGCATGATGTGGACAAATATTGCAGTAAATGATTGCATATTGTTTTGATGTGTGGCACCTTGAGACTAACAACTTGTCTTCATCCACTCCTTGTTTTCGCATTTTTATGTATAAAATATAATCATCGCAAATCGATGAAGTTTATTTCCTGAGCCCTACTTGTTACTGTTACTTCTTACATTTAGGTCGCTAGCTAGCTAACACTGCGACTCTATAAAAAGTCCCGTCAGACGCAAACGTAAACATTAAAAACGTAAACATTAAAAACGTAAACAATAAAAACATAAACATTAAAAACGTAAACATTAAAAACGTAAACATTAAAAACAGCCCTGTGATGAGGTGGCGACTTGTCTAGGGTGTACCCCGCCTTCCGCCCGAATGCAGCTGATATAGGCTCCAGCACCCCCGCGATCCCGAAAGGGACAAGTGGTAGGAAAAATGGATGGATGGATGGACATTAAAAAACATAAACAGCTGTTTCCCGGCTAGCTTGCTACCTTGTTAGCAGGCGAGCTAAAGTTAGAGCCGCTCACCTTTGACATTAGGCCGGAAGTCACAGTCGCAGCTGTCGGAGAAGGAGCAGTAGAAGTTGTTTATCGCCCAGCAGGCGGGCGGAGGAAGACATAGAAGCAAGACGAGGAGCAGAAACAACATGTTTAGTCCGCCATCGGCACTGCGGGCGCACCGGAACCTTCGCTACTTCCGGGATGACGCCGGGTCACGTGATCCGTCCGCTCCTCCCACCAAAGCTTTTACAAATATGTGTCAAACTTTTTCTAACCTTTGATCAATGACGTCATTAAGGTGACGTAACAGTACATCAATAGCCTTAAATAATACACAAGTATGGTCCAGCAAAAATAGACTCATTTATTTCCAACTACTGTATAACAAAACCTTTAACAATCCGTCTGTGAATACTGTAAATACATATATTACTCAATACTTTATATCATATATATTTATAATATTTTATATCCCATCCTCTGATCTCAACAAACCACATACATGATTCTGTATTAATATACACATTATCTTGTGTTCTATATACTATTATATGAATACACAAACATATATATATATATATATATATATATATATATATATATATATATATATATATATATATATATATATATATATATATATATATATATATATATATATATGTGTGTGTGTGCCGCCCTCGATATGTAGGAATATCTTGGCTTTACCCCAACACCTTTTCTTGATCAAACACTCTGAAAAACGTCTTCTTGTCGACAGGTTTATTGACCGTAAAAAGGGTAAAACTGAAAACATACAAGCAGAAAGGATGCTTACATTACAGACATGCACACACAGCCAATTACACACACAAGCATACTACAATAAAACATGCATTATGCTGTGTATTGAACTTAAATGGATAAATAAATGCCACAAAATATGTAATTTAAGTGCTCTACAGCAAACTAGCTTACTATGCTAACATTCACTACACAGTATGAATTACAAAAATTAAGGTCTATTTAGGTGTACTGGAGAGGAGGCTACGCCGGATAGTCGAACCTCGGATGCAGGAGGAACAATGTGGTTTTCGTCCTGGTCGTGGAACGGTAGACCAGCTCTTACCCAACAATGTTAGTATTTGAATATAGGTGAGGGCCGACATCCGGGCAACTGAGCTACATACGGGTTCTTCGAGCCATAGCAACCAGACTGGCGTTGAAAACAAACCGTTGCCATTACTCTTTAACCTGTCGACCTACGCTGGTTAAACCTGTCATTCTGCCTCCAAAATGCCGAAAAACGGTGTTGTTTTTGGTTGTGCTAACCACAACTGGAAACAGGGAAAACAAAGATTGTATTTTGTTCTGCCAAAGCGTGATAAAAGCCCACAGAGACGAGACAAATGGCTCGCAGCTTTACACGAGGACGGTTCTCACTGGAGTCCCCCAAAGTCCCGGGTCGTGTGTTCGGATCACTTCGTTTCTGGTAAATATAAGGAACAAAAATCCACCTTCTTAACCACAACTTGGCTATACCGTCCGTGCTAATGTTGTACTTGTTGAATTTGTACCTTATAACGTTCGACAGCTGAAGTTGTTGTTGTACAAAACTAACATGCGGTATATACTATATAGTCTATAGCCTAGCTAGCTATTTTCAAAAACCGGTTTCGTTTAAATTTGCACTTAACAGTTGGGTTTTTAAAAACCAATAAACCCTATAATTTTCATGTTGCCATTTAATCAACTTTTCAAGACAGTCGCAAAATGCTGTCTGCAAGACTTTTCAATACAAATACATATATTTTGTACATTATTCCCCTGCTGTACTGCGCCTTCATAAGGCTACAACTTACAAGGACCAGGCTACTAGGGGTCAGTCTGCTTTCTTTTGGCGTTTTTTGCCGGACATTCCAGTATTATTTACCCGTAATCTTGGTATTACTTTCCTTATTAGGTTATTTTGCCACCTCCCCCTTCTCTGTTTAAACTCTCCTTTGTTGTACTTAAACAGTACATGTAGCCCTCAAATCTCCCAATATTTTATACACTAACACTTGATCTTGTTGTTGATAACTTCCGCGTCTCTTTCTTAGTAGCGCGCAGGCTAAGCTAACTAGCAAGCTAAGCTAAGCCTGAGAAGCTTTAAAGTTCACTGAGACGAGTCTGACGCAAATAATACATTTTCGTTTTTTCACACGATATGCGAATAAGTAAAAATGCGTAAATGAAGGATTTAACGCCGACTTCCAAGCCACAACGCTCGTTAAATGCTTTTTCTGTCAATGCTGTGTTCGCTGTGAGCTGGTTTGTTTTCAACGAATTTCCGGTTGCTAGGGGATTGGTAGGCGGAAGTGACGTAGGTCCGCCCTCACCTATAGTTACTCGAAGACTTATTCCTAGTTACAATTATACTGTTAAGAAAGTATTGTCTTATATTTTGCCTAAAATGAGAATGCATCATAATCAGTGACGGCTGGTGAATTTTGTTTTAGGTGGGGCAGAAAGTTTGTAAACCAAACCCCTGTAGGGGGGTCGTCCTCCCCCAGAAGATTTCTTTGTGATTTTCACATACAAATATTGAAGATCTTTGCTCCTTCTCAACTCTGTGCTAATATTCTTTTCACAAAATACAACCAATAGTAGTTAATGTTAAATCTTACTTGTAAAAAGTAATCCCCGGATTCCTATTTTTAACAGTCCGCTCATTTGAGCAGGAAAATGCTGAACACCAGCCCAGCATCTTTGTTTAATACCTGTCAACTCTCAGTTTAGGATCTTTGTTTTCTACCTGTCAACTGTCAGTTTAGCATCTTTGTTTTTTACCTGTCAACTGTCAGTTTAGGCTGCTCGCCGGCTCCTCATCACCACTTCAAGATGGCGGCCCAATTTCTCGCGTCACAGCAGCCAATGCTGCATCTACTTATAAGATGTCTATGGTTATAATGCCATTGCAAACACACAATCTGTTGCGTCCACTGCAGTTCGCTGCCATTTTCTACCGCTTTTCCCTTTCGAGGCCGTGGGGAGTGCTGAAGCCCATCTCAGCTTAAAATGTTAAAAAATAAATGTTTAAAAATGTTAAAATTGTTAAAGTATTTTAAAATTTGTTAAGTGTTTAAAAAAATATTACTTAAAAGTTTAAAATGTTAAAAAAAATTTGAAATGTTTAACATTTTTAAAATGTTAAACGCTTAAAAATGTTTGAAAATGTTTTTAAAAAGTTAAACATGTTTTAACATTTTTAAGCATTTCCAAACATTTTTAAAATGTTTAACATTTTTAAAATGTTTGGAAATGCTTAAAAATGTTTGAAAAATGTTAAACATGTTTAAACATATTTTAAAATGTTAAAAATGCTTTTAAATGTTTGAAAAATTTAAAAGGTTTAAAAAATGTTAGAAATGTTTAAAATGTTAAAAATGCTTTGAAATGTTTAATATTTTCAAAATGTTTGAAAATGCTTAAAAATGTTTGAAAATTGTTAAAATGTTAGAAATGTTTAAAATGTTAAAAATGCTTCAAAATGTTTAACATCTTTATAATGTTTGAAATGTTTTAAAATGTCCAACATTTTTAACATCTTCAAACCCTTTTAAATGTTTGAAAAGGTTAAAAATGGTTGGTAATGTTATGAAAGCGCCAAATGGACTTTTTATTTTCACAATAAAACATTCCCAGTATTGTCTAATAAAGACAGGACATACATTGGTATTAATGTGTTTTTATTACTTTGACAAGTCATCAGTCCATGAAAATCACATAATCATGTTAAAATGACACAAATGTCTAAAAAAGACACTTTTTTTCCCTTGATAAAATGTTATAAAACTTGTCTTGTTTGTTTAATAATTAAGAAAGTATGAAAGACCAGTGTTTACGTTCAGTTTGGGATTCAAACATAAACCTTTTGTTTACATTTCTACAGAGACTCCTTCTTGCAAGTATGCTAACTGTTCCTATTAAAACACGCTAACCTTAGCATGCTAATGTTTTATGCAAACATTTTTGCTAATTTATTCGTATAAACCTAAAATTCATGGGTTTTGAGACATATCTCCTTCTTGCAAGTATGCTAACCGCACATATTATAACACGCTAACGTTGTATGCTAGCTGTTTAGCATCAATCAACCTCGGGGCCAGAGGTTCACAGCACAGATAGAAGGCACGTCAAAATTTCTACAGACACTCCTTCTTGCAAGTATGCTAACTGTTCCTATTATAACACGCTAATGTTAGCATGCTAACGTTTGATGCTAACATTTTGCTAATTTTATATGTGTAAACCTAAAATTCATGGGTTTTGAGACATATCTCCTTCTTGCAAGTATGCTAACTGTTCCAAGTATAACACGCTAACGTTAGCATGCTAAAGTTTTATGCAAAAAAATGTGCTAATTTATTCGTATAAACCTAAAATTCATGGGTTTTGAGACATATCGCTTTCTTGCAAATATGCTAACTGTTCCTATTATAACACGCTAATGTTAGCATGCTAACGTTTGATGCTAACATTTTGTTAATTTTATGTGTAAACCTAAAACTAATGGGTTTTGAGACATATCTCCTTGCAAGTATGCTAACTGTTCCAATTATAACACGCTAACATTAGCATGCTAATGTTTTATGCAAACATTTTTGCTAATTTATTCGCATAAACCTAAAATTCATGGGTTTTGAGACATATCTCCTTCTTGCAAGTATGCTAACTGTTCCAATTATAACACGCTAACATTAGCATGCTAATGTTTTATGCAAAAACATTTGCTAATGTATCGTATAAACCTAAAATTCATGGGTTTTGAGACATATCTCTATCTTGCAAATATGCTAACTGTTCCTATTATAACAAGCTAATGTTAGCATGCTAACGTTTGATGCTAACATTTTGCTAATTTTATATGTGTAAACCTGAAACTAATGGGTTTTGAGACATATCTCCTTCTTGCAAGTATGCTAACAATCCCTACTATAACACGCTAACGTTTTATGATAGCTTTTTAGCGTCAATCAACCTCGGGGTCAGAGGTTCACAGCACAGATAGCAGGCCCGTCAAAATTTATACGGAGACTCCTTCTTGCAAGTATGCTAACTGTTCCAATTATAACACGCTAATGTTAGCATGCTAATGTTTTATGCAAACATTTTTGCAAATTTATTCATATAAACCTAAAATTCATGGGTTTTTAGACATATCTTTCTTGCAAGTATGCTAACTGTTCCCATTAAAACATGCTAATGTTAACATGCTATTGGAATGTAGGTTTACGTTTCGGGAATAATGCGATACTGTTGGCGTGTCGTGGAGGTCCAGCCTTCACAACGTCAACAAACATGCTCGGCAAAGTTCTGCGCTAGAACGTGCGGTCTGCAACGTTCTCCGGACGTCACATGACCGCCGAGGACCACGCCCCCACTCGGGATGCCAGAGAACACAAAGTTTCTTGTGCAGTACCCATGTTGGACACTTCACACACCTGTGGGAACCGACCTTCTGGGGACCGTCTAAAAACGGCATGTTGCATGTTTGACACTTCACACACTCGAGTCATGGGAACGGACCTTGTGGGGACCGTCTAAAAACGGCATATTGATGTCTCGGCGGGAGTCTCAAGTCAGGCTTTTGGGGCGTGGGGCGCGGGCGGCTCCAGCCTGTTGGACAAGGCCGTCAGCACCTGCTGGAATTTGGCGTAGCGCGGCGCCTGGCTCTCCACGGCGCCCCTGCTCCCCCACAGTAGCCTCATCTGGAAGTCGGTCTGGAACACTTCCAAGATGTCGGCCTGCTCCTGGAAACCTGCCACAGCAACGCCCGCGTTTTAGACGCTAACATTAGCATGCTGACGTTTTATGCCAGCCTCTAAGATCATTTTTTATCATTTAAACCAAAAATTATTTGGTTAGGACATGTCTCCATTTTGCAAGTATTCTAATTGTTCTCAAAATAACAAGCTAACGTTAGCATGATAACGTTTTATGCTAGCTTTTAGCTTCAGTCAAAATGATATATTCAATTATAAAATAGTAATTTTTGACAACAAGTACCAACTTTCTTCATGAAGCCATTAAACCATTAGCATGTGTGGGCTTGTTAACACTTTTTACTGTCAGGATGGCCGAGCGGTCTAAGGCGCTACGTTTAGGCCGTAGTCTACTCTGTAGGCGTGGGTTCGAATCCCACTTCTGACATGAACATTTTGGATTTTCTGCACTGAGAAGAAAATGATTAATTCATTAATTCATTTATAATATGATAAACATTACCTCTGTTATCATGCTAACATTAGCATGCTAACGTTTTATGCTAGCATCTAAGATCATTTTTATCATTTAAACCAAAATTTATTTGGTTAGGACATGTCTCCATCTTGCAATTATACTAACTGTTCTCAATATAACAAGCTAGCATTAGCATGTTAACATTTAATGCAAGCTTTTAGCTTCAATCAAAATTATATATTAAATTATAAAATAGTAATTTTTGACAACATATACCAACTTTGTTTATGAAGCCATTAAACCATTAGCATGTGTGGGCGTGTTTGGCCCTGTGGCTGTCAGGATGGCCGAGCGGTCTAAGGCGCTACGTTCAGGTCGTAGTCTACTCTGTAGGCGTGGGTTCGAATCCCACTTCTGACAAGAACATTTTGGATTTTCCTTACTGTGAGAAGAAAATTACTAATTCATTTTATCTATGACATGAACTTTTCCTGTTATCATGCTAACATTAGCATTCTAACTATAGCATGCTAACATTTTATGCTAGCATCTAAGATCAATTTTATTATTTAAACCAAATCTTATTTGATTTGGACGTGTCTCCATTTTGCAAGTATACCAACAAGCTAACATTAGCAGGCTACCGTTTTATCCTCGCTTTTTAGCTCATTTTGTATGTTTAAACTTAACAATCAGAGATTTTGATACTTGGCGCCATCTTAGAAGTATGTTAATTTCTTGTATTTTAGCATGTTAATGTTTTATGCTCACTGTATGTTAAAAGCTAACAATCAGGGATTTTAACGAAGTAATTTAACAAACTAATTTTAACTAACTATCCATGCTATGATAAACTTTTCCTAAGTTAGCATGTTAACGTTTTAAGCAAGCATTTAAGCTCAATTTGACCATTTCAACCACAATTTATTTGGTTTGGACATGTCTCCATTTCCCAAGTATGCTAACTGTTCTCAATATAACAAGTTAATGTTAGCATGATAATGTTTTATGCTAGCTTTTTAACTAATTGTGTATGTTGAAACCTAACAGTCAAGGATTTTGATAATTGGTGCCATCTTAGAAATATGTAAACTTCTCTTATTTTAGCATGTTAACATTTTAATGCTAATATTTTTTGATAATTTTATTTGTATAAGCCTAAAAATCTTGGCTTTTGATACATGGCATTGTCAGAAGTATGTCAACTTTTCCTACGTCACCATGCTATCGTTAGTTAGCATGTTATTGTTTTATGCTAGCATTTTAGCTAATTGTAATTATTTGAACCTAAAATTCATGGCTTTTGATACTTGGTGCCATCTTAAAGGTATGCTAACATTTTTATATTATCATTCTAACATTAGCGTGCTAATGGTTTGTGCTAGCATTTTTGCTCATTTTGATGATTGAAAGCTAAAATTCATGGCTTTTGAGACATGTCTCCATCTTGCAGGTATGCTAACTGTTCCCATTACAACAAGCTAACGTTAGCATGCTAATGTTTTATGCAACCTTTTTAGCTTCAATCAAAATGATATATTCAATTATAAAAGAGTAATATCTGATAACAAATACCAACGTTATATATGAAGCCATTAAACCATTAGCATGTGTGAGCGCACTGACCTCTAAAGCTGTCAGGATGGCCGAGCGGTCTAAGGTGCTACGTTCAGGTCGTAGTCTACTCTGTAGGCGTGGGTTCGAATCCCACTTCTGACAAGAACTATTTTTGATTTTCCTCACTGTGAGAAGAAAATTACTAATTCATTTTGTCTATGATATGATGAACTTTTCCTGAGTTATCATGTTAACATTAGCATTCTAACATTAGCATTCTAACTATAGCGTTCTAACTATAGAATGGTAACGTTTTATGCTAGCTTTTTAGCTAAATTTTTATGGTGAAACCTAACAGTCAAGGATTTTGATAATTGGTGCCATCTTAGAAATATATAAACTTCTCTTATTTTAGCATGTTAACATTTTAATGCTAACATTTTTTGATAATTTTATTCGTATAAACCTAAAAATCTTGGCTTTTGATACATGGCATTGTCAGAAGTATGCCAACTTTTCCTACGTCACCATGTTAACGCTAGTTAGCATGTTATTGTTTTATGTTAGCATTTTAGCTAATTGTAATCATTTGAACCTAAAATTCATGGCATTTGATACTTGGTGCTATCTTAGACATATGCTAACGTTTTTATATCATCATGCTAACATTAGCGTACTTATGTTTTATGCTAGCATTTTAGCTAATTTTGATGACTGAAAGATAAAATTAATGGGTTTTGAGACATGTCTCCATTTTACAGGTATACTAACTGTTCCCATTATAACAAGCTAACGTTAGCATGCTAACATTTTGTGCAAGCTTTTTAGCTTCAATCAAAATTATATATTCAATCATAAGAGTAATTTTTGATACCAATTGCCAACTTTATTCATGAAGTCAACCCGATTGCACTATGGCTGTCGGGATTTTGATACTTGGTGCCATCTTAGAAGTATGTTAACTTCTCCCATTTTAGCATGTTAACATTTTAATGCTAATATTTTCTAATAATTTGATTTGTATACACCTAAAAATCTTGGCTTTCGATACATGTCAGAAGTACGCCAACTTTTCCTGTCTCCATGCTAACGTTATCAGTAATTTTTGACAACAAATACCAACTTTCTTCATGAAGCCATTAAGCAATTAGCATGTGTGGGCTTGTTATCACTTTTTACAGTCAGGATGGCCGAGCGGTCTAAGGCGCTACGTTTAGGCCGTAGTCTACTCTGTAGGCGTGGGTTCAAATCCCACTTCTGACATGAACATTTTGGATTTTCTGCACTGAGAAGAAAATGATTAATTCATTCTATTTATGATATGAAAAATATTTCCTCTGTTATCATGCTAACGTTTGCATGCTAACGATTTATGCTAGCATCTAAGATCATTTTAGGACATGTCTCCATCTTGCAATTATACTAACTGTTCTCAATATAACAAGCTAGCACTAGCATGTTAACATTTAATGTAAGCTTTTAGCTTCAATCAAAATTATATATTAAATTATAAAATAGTAATTTTTGACAACATATACCAACTTTGTTTATGAAGCCATTAAACCATTAACATGTGTGGGCGTGTTAGGCCCTATGGCTGTCAGGATGGCCGAGCGGTCTAAGGCGCTACGTTCAGGTCGTAGTCTACTCTGTAGGCGTGGGTTCGAATCCCACTTCTGACAAGAACATCTTGGATTTTCCTCACTGCGATGAGAAAATTACTAATTCATTTTGTCTAAGAGATGAACTTTTCCTGTTATCATGCTAACATTAGCATTCTAACTATAGCATGCTAGCATCTAAGATCAATTTTATAATTTAAACCAAAACTTATTTGGTTTGGACATGTTTCCATTTTGCAAGCATACTAACAAGCTAACGTTAGCTAACAATCAGAGATTTTTTTTTTATCCTAACATTAGCATTCTAACATCAGCATTCTAACTATAGCGTTCTAACTATAGCATGGTATATGGTCATGCTAACATTAGGGTTTATGCTAGCATTTTAGCAAATTTTGATGATTGGAAGCTAAAATTCATGGGTTTTGAGACATGTCTTCATTTTGCAGGTATACTAACTGTTCCCATTATAACAAGCTAACATTAGCATGCTAATGTTTTATACAAGCTTTTTAGCTTCAATCAAAATTATATATTCAATTATAAAAGAGTAATATTTGCATACTTGCCAACCTTGAGATCTCCGAATTCGGGAGATTGGGGGTGTGGGGGGTGGGAGGAGGCGGGGTTAAGAGGGAGGAGTATATTTATAGCTAGAATTCACTGAAATTAAAGTATTTCTTATATTTATATATATATATATATACAGTGTTTCCCATAAACTGCCAAGATACCTGTGGCGGTGGGGGCGTGGTCACCATGACATCATCGAATAATTTGCATAATTTAGTAGAATGATATGATTTTCTCTAAAAAGGCTCAAAAAATGTATACTTACTAATTAATAATAACAGTTTTGTTTTAAAGGTCCATCCATCCATCCATCCATTTTACAATATAATTACAACACTTTATGTACATATTTATATACAGATTTGAACAATAAGTTATTCACTGAAAAATATTTATTAATTGTGGTTCTTACAAAAAATATATCTTATAAAATATAAAAGCTAAAATGTCTCTTAAAGCTCTGCCCCTTTAATTAGTGCATACTAAATAATTTAACTTTAGTCTACTACTACAACCATATTATTTACCAGCAACATAAAGTGAAACAGAGGCAGAGGTGTCCTGCCACAGTCAGTAACAAATAAACAGAAAACAGAAGTGGTCAAATACAAATAAGGTAACAAGAGAAGTATCCTACACTTCTCTTTTGTAAAGTAAATCTGAACAGCCTATATGGGCATCTACATCAACTATATGATTTGCCTGAGAAGCTGGACAGGACAAAAAAATAAAGAAATAAAAATATTTTTTTATTTTTTATTTTTGGCGGACGTAATTCTTTCGTGGCGGGCCGCCACAAGTAAATGAATGTGTGGGAAACACTGATATATATATATATATATATAGTACAGTAAACAGTAATGAAAACACAGTTGTTCTACTAACTGTACTGTACTTGCTGCTTAGGGATGATGTTTGATAAGGAATTATCGAGTTCGAGCCTATTATCGAATCCTCTTATCGAACCGATTCCTTATCGATTCTCTTATCGAGTCCAGATAGGTTGTTGTATATGGAAAAAAACACACAATATTTGGTTTAACAAAAGCTCACTTTTATTATATAATAAAAAAATAAAATCTAATAAATAAATAAATATTGACTGTTACCCACCTACAAAAATAAAATAAAATAAATAAATATTGACTGTTGTTACCCAAAGTATATTAAGTGGGATTTTTCAGAGAAACAAATATATACAGTAACACAAAAACAACTTGTCTCTGTGATCACTATAGGTGTATAAATAATAATATAGTGTTAAATAAAATCAGTCCCTTGGGCACAAAACTGAAAATAATACAGCTCTCCAAAAAGTGCAATTCTGCTGCTATTTGACATAACTGTTTATGATGCTTTGACATTTTTGCACTTTATTTCTTTATTGAAAGAAAATTCTATGAAGAGAAAAGTTCTTTGCAAATGTGGTTACAATGCTAAAAAATGAAAAGTTAAAGCTAAAAAAAGAAATACACTTTATTGAGTTAACATTATTTCTTTATAGGGGGAAAGATGTTATGAGCGAGAGAATATAACAACTACACTACCCAGCATGCAACGGGAGTTACGAGCATGCGCGGTAGCCCCGAAAAGTGTTGCATGTTGCCACGCTGTGAAAGTAAACGTCAAGAACTCAGCCAACTTGCTCGTCTGCATTATTTATAATTAGACAGACAACACATCTACAGTGTGATTTTGTTTTGTTTACAAGGAAAGAAAAACAAAAGTTAAAAAAGGGAGATGTGTTGTATATATATGTATGTGCTGCGGTTGTTTTAAGAACGTTGCGCCAGATGCCGTAAAGGAGGTGCGTTGCTAGCCTGGTTGCTATGTTTCCGGTTGGTCGTAAAAGTGTTCGTCATGTGTTTTACCCTGCTAAAATCTCTCAGTAAAGTTATTCGATGGATTATAGCTTTTGTTTTGAACTTTATTACACCTTGGAGCGCTTTTTCCCGTCCATTGTTTTCCTGCTTTCGCTATCTGCGCCTACTGACCGAGCTACGTGACTGATTTATTGTGATGTCACACGGAGCATTTCTGGTCGGGACGGGATTCGTTCCGAGGGATTCGAATAAAGAATCAACTCTTTTCCTTTACTATAGTGGTCTCGATAACGGGTACCGGTTCTCAAAAAGGGATTCGAGTCCGAGGACTCGGTTCTTTTCTTATCAAACAACCGGGGAAACCGGTTTCGAGTATCATCCCTATTGCTGCTTACTTAAAAAAAAAAAAACTCTTACCTTTCACTATTTGAGTAGCTTTTGTTCTGCCATTTGAGTGCTGGCGAGCGATCTCAGAATCCGGGAACATATCCTTCACGGATTTGTTGAAAACATCCGCAAATGAGAACGGAATGTTGCTTGCAAGGTGGCCCATAATACTGCGTTGCCGCCGCCTTGTGGATGTTGTGTGTCAGTGTATTAACGTGCCGGCTGGAATAAACACACGCTGAGAAATAGCTCCGTGCCTGCCTACTTTATGGGTTGTAGATAAACCTATGGATAACGGAGACATACGTATATTATAGTCTCCTTTTCAGGTGACAGACGACGTTAAAGGCAGCGCCTTTAAGGCACGCCCCCAATATAATTGTCCGGCTGGAAATCGGGAGATTTTCGGGAGAGGCACTGAAATTCGGGAGTCTCCCAGAAAATTTGTGAGGGTTGGCAAGTATGAATATTTGATACAAACTGCTAACTTTATTTATGAAGTCATTAAACCATTAGCATGTGTGGGCGTGTCAGGACCTATGGCTGTCAGGATGGCCGAGCGGTCTAAGGCGCTACGTTCAGGTCGTAGTCTACTCTGTAGGCGTGGGTTCGAATCCCACTTCTGACAATTTTCCTCACTGAGAAGGAAAGTATTAATTCATTTTATCTACGATGTGATAAAAATGTCCTGTTTTGTCATGCTAACACTAACACTGCATCTAAGATATTTTTTTATCATTAAAACTAAAAATTATTTGGTTTGTATGTTAAATATACATGGTATCATCATGGATGTACGCACACTTTTCCTATGTTATCATGGGCTTTGAGACATATCTCTTTCTTGCAAGTATGCTAACTATTCCAATTATAACACGGTAACGTTAGCATGCTAACGTTTAATGCTAACATCGTGATCAAGGATGATGGGTCAAATGCAGAGAATAATTTCGCCACACTTAGTGTGTGTGTGACAATCATGGGTACTTTAACTTTAATATCCCCTTCTTGCAAGTATGCTAACCGTACCTATTATAACACGCTAACGTCTTATGCTAGCTTTTTAGCGTCAATCAACCTCGGGGCCAGAGGTTCACAGCACAGATAGCAGGCCCGTCAAAATTTTTACAGACACTCCTAGCAAGTATGCTAACTGTTCCTATTATAACACGCTAACGTTAGCATGCTAACGTTTTATGCAAACATTTTTGCTAATTTGTTTGTGTAAACCTAAAATTCATGGGTTTTGAGACGTCGCTTTCTTGCAAGTATGCTAACTATTCCATTATAACATGCTAATGTTAGCATGCTAATGTTTTATGCAAACATTTTTGCTATTTTATTCGTATGAACCTAAAATTCATGGGTTTTGAGACATATCTCTTTCTTGCAAATATGCTAACTATTCCGATTATAACACGGTAACGTTAGCATGCTAACGTTTAATGCTAACATCGTGATCAAGGGTGATGGGTCAATTGCAGAGAATAATTTCGCCACACTTAGTGTGTGTGTGACAATCATGGGTACTTTAACTTTAATATCCCCTTCTTGCAAGTATGCTAACCGTACCTATTATAACACGCTAACGTTTTATGCTAGCCTTTTAGCATCAATCAACCTCGGGGCCAGAGGTTCACAGCACAGATAGCAGGCCAGTCAAAATTTTTACAGACACTCCTAGCAAGTATGCTAATTGTTCCTATTATAACACGCTAACGTTAGCATGCTAATGTTTTATGCAAACATTTTTGCTAATTTATTCGTATAAACCTAAAATTCATGGGTTTTGATACCTATTTCTTGCAAGTATGCTAACTGTTCCCATTATAACACGGTAACGTTAGCATGCTAACATTTAAGGCTAACATTTTGCTAATTTTATTTGTTTAAACCTAAAATTCATGGGTTTTGAGACATATCTCCTTCTTGCAAGTATGCTTACCGTACCTACTATAACACGCTAATGTTTTATGATAGCTTTTTAGCGTCAATCAACCTCGGGGCCAGAGGTTCACAGCATAGATAGCAGGCCCGTCAAAATCTCTACGGAGACTCCTTCTTGCAAGTATGCTAACTGTTCCTATTATAACACGCTAAAATGAGCATGCTAACGTTTGATGCAAAAATGTTTGCTAATTTGTTTGTGTAAACCTAAAATTCATGGGTTTTGAGACGTCGCTTTCTTGCAAGTATGCTATCTATTCCATTATAGCATGCTAACGTTAGCAGGCTAACATGTAATGCTAACATTTTGCAAATTTTATTTGTGTAAACCTAAAATTCATGGGTTTTGAGTAATATCTCTTTCTTGCAAGTATGCTAACTATCCCCATTATAACATGCTAACGTTAGCATGCTAATGTTTTATGCAAACATTTTTGCTATTTTATTCGTATGAACCTAAAATTCATGGGTTTTGAGACATATCTCTTTCTTGCAAGTATGCTAACTATCCCCATTATAACATGCTAACGTTAGCATGCTAATGTTTTATGCAAACATTTTTGCTACTTTATTCGTATGAACCTAAAATTCATGGGTTTTGAGACACATCTCTTTCTTGCAAGTATGCTAACTGTTCCCATTATAACGCGGTAAAATTGGCATGCTAACGTTTTATGCAAACTTTTTTGCTAATGTATTCGTATAAACCTAAAATTAATGGGTTTTGAGACATATCTCTTTCTTGCAAGTATCCTAACTATTTCATTATAACACGCTAAGGCTAGCATGCTAACGTTTAATGGTAACATTTTGCTAATTTTATTTGTGTAAACCTAAAATTCATGGGTTTTGAGACACGTATTTAAGAAAATACATATTTTTGTGTGTGTGTGTTTTGACCTTGCAGTTTGCTCTCAGCGTTGGACCTGTAGACGTCGCCCATTTGTGCCACGGTCCTGGCCACCCCGAGATGCAACATGACCACGTCCACGCCGTCCTCCGCCGTCTCCCAAGGCTCCGCCCCCTCGCCCAGCGCCACGCCTCTCTCCAGCAGGTAGAGGAGGGGCAGTATGTGCGGGAAGCTGGTGCTGGACAGAGGACAGCTTTCTGCGGCACAGACATGACGTCCGGAGAGGCGTCAGGACAGTTGGAACCGCACAAAAATAAAGAAGTCTGGAGAATGCGGGCATCGACCCCGCTACCTCTCGCATGCTAAGCAAGCGCTCTACCATTTGAGCTAATTCCCCTTGCAAAGCTTTGGATAATGTACAATAAGACTCCACTAGCTTGATGCGAATTCACATTGGAATTGCCATAGATATACTACTGATTAGCATTAGCGTTTTTAGTGATGTTTAAAAATGTTTAAATTATTTAAAATGCCTAAAATGTAAAAATGTTTTAAAATGTAAAATTGTTTGAAAATGTTTACAAATTTAAAAATGTGTTAGAAAATGTAAAATATCAAAACATTTTTAAATTTTTAAAATGTTTTTAAATGATTTCAAATGGTAAAAAAAAATGTTAATGTTAAAAATCTTTAAAGTGTATGACAATATTTTAAATATTTAAAATGTTAAAAATCTTTAAAAATGTTTTAAAATGTTGAAAATGTTAAAAAATGTTTATGTTAAACATGTACATGTTTATGTTAATGTGTGTATTTTTTAAATGTTAAAATGTTGAGAATGTTAAAAATGTTAAAAATGTGTTAATTGTTTAAAAAAAATTAAAAAATTAATTTGTAATTATTTGAACCTAAAAATCATGGCTTTTGATACTTGGTGCCATCTTAAAGGTATGCTAATGTTTTTATATTATCATGCTAACATTAGCGTGCTAATGTTTTATGCTAGCATTTTAGCTCATTTTGATGATTGAAAGCTAAAATTTATGGGTTTTGAGACATGTCTCCATCTTGCAGGTATACTAACTGTTCCCATTACAACAAGCTAACGTTAGCATGCTAATGTTTTATGCAAGCTTTTTAGCTTCAATCAAAATGATATATTCAATTATAAAAGAGTAATATCTGATAACAAATACCAACTTTATATATGAAGCCATTAAACTATTAGCATGTGTGAGCGCATTAACCCCTATGGCTGTCAGGATGGCCGAGCGGTCTAAGGCGCTACGTTCAGGTCGTAGTCTACTCTGTAGGCGTGGGTTCGAATCCCACTTCTGACAAAAAGCTTTTTGATTTTCCTCACTGTGAGAAGAAAGTTACTAATTCATCTTGTCTATGATATGATGAACTTTTCCTGTGTTATCATGCTAACATTAGCATTCTAACATTAGCATTCTAACTACAACTACTTGGCGCCATTTTAGAAGTATGTTAACTTCTCCAATTTTAGCATGTTAACATTTGAATGCTAATATTTTTGAAAAAGTTGATTTGTATAAACCTAAAAATCTTGGCTTCGATACATGGCATTGTCAGAAGTACGCCAACTTTTCCTATGTCAACATGCTAACGTTATCAGTCATTTTTGACAACAAATACCAACTTTATCTATGAAAATGTTAAAGTATTTTTAAATGTTAAAAATGCTTGGAAATGTTTGACATTTTTTAAATGTCAAAAATGTTTGAAAAATGTTAAAAAAAAAAAAACATGTTTAACATATTTTAAAACGTAAAACTTGTTTTAAAATGTTTACAACAAAAGATTTAAAATGTTTAAAAATGTTAAACATGTATAACATTTTGTAAAATGTTAAAAATGCTTTGAACTGTTTAACATTTAAAACTTTTTTAAAAATGCTTAAAAATGTTTAAAAAATGTTAAAAATGTTTTATAAATGTTAGACATATTTTAAAATGTTAAAAATGCTGTGAAATGTTTAACATTTTACAGTGTTTAAAAATGCTTTGAACTGTTTAACATTTAAAACTTTTTTTAAAATGCTTAAAAATGTTTGAAAAATGTTTAAAATGTTTTATAAATGTTAGACATATTTTAAAATGTTAAAAATGCTTTGAACTGTTTAACATTTAAAACTTTTTTTAAAATGCTTAAAAAAGGTTTGAAAAATGTTAAAAATGTTTGAAAATTTAAAAAAATGTTTGAAAAATGTTAGACATGTTTACATATTTTACTATTCTTAAAATGCTAAAAATGCTTTGAAATGTTGAAAAATGTTTAAATGTTTAAAATGCTTAAAATGTTAGACATGTATATATATATATATATATATATATATATATATATATATATATATATATATATATATATATATATGTATATATATATATACATATATATATATATATATATATATATATATATATATATATATATATGTATATATATATATATACATATATATATATATATATATATATATATATATATAGAGAGAGAGAGAGAGAGAGGGTAAAAAGCGCTGTCATTCGGAAAATAAATAAATAATAAAACAAAAACAGATTTTCCAAAAATTGGTACCTTTGAGTCCCAGTATTGACTCCTAGGCACCTGGAATTGGTACCGTATCTTCAATGTGAACAGTACCATCCCTAATCATGATGTAGTACATCAAGTCATGAATAATCATTAAAGTCAACATCTTGCTACATTCCAAGTGTGACTAATCCTTCTAAGACAAGAAACAATAAGAAAAAATTATATCACAACATGGTATCACTGGTAAAATAGTGTATCATACCTTTGCCTTCATTCAGGCTCTTCATGAAGGGCCGCAGAGTTTTCTGGTAGAGAATGGCGCCCTCTGTGTGCCGCTGGCGTAATGTCGCCCAGGTGTGCTCGAGACGCGTCACCTGGCCGAGTGACAGAGTCAGAAATCACTTCCAGTCCCTGGTGGTCTAGTGGTTAGGATTCGGTGCGCTCACTCCCGTGGCCCAGGTGTGATTCTCGGTCAGGGAACTTTATAGTATTTTAGCAACAATGTCTGAGTGGTGAATAATGTGAGAACTTCAGGGTCCCTAAAATCATGGCTGACCTTGAGCACTCTACCATTTGAGCTAATTCCCCTGCAAGTCAAGCTAAGCTAGCTGCTATCAGACACAATCACACAAACGTCAGTCAATCGACAAAAGTCCAGACTTTGGACTATTTCAGTCCCTTTGTCAGCGTCTTATATTTTAGTAAGAGTGTTACTGCAGTACTTTAAAGTAATACTACAGTGTGTGTATCCTGAAGGCCACGCCCACTTCCAGCTGTCCCCGTCATACAGACTTTACTGACGTCCACACGTGTCCCACAAGATGGACGACTGCACACATGGGGTCGGCTCACAAACTCTAAAAAGTTCCACTGGAGAATGCGGGCATCCATCCCGCTACCTCTCACATGCTAAGCTAGTGCTCTACCATTTGAGCTAATTCCCCTGTAAAGGTTCCTTTTTGCCAAAATGCTATTTTCCCTGGACCATAGTCGGACCCAGAACACGGCAATATGAGGGACCAATCCTAACCACTAGACCACCAGGGACTTGATGGATGTCTGTATGAGCAACTTCTTCCTCTCAGAGGTGGAGTCGTACATGAAGGAAAACGTGTGTGTTATCATGATTGATGACTTTAGCAGGAATTAGCTTAAATGGTAGCATGCTAGCTTAACATGTGAGAGTTAGCGAGATCGATGGCTGAATTCTTCAGTCTGGTCTCTGGACTGTCTAAGAAGTATCATGTAACACGTGACTGTCACACTCAAAGTATCTTCCATCAAGTCCCTGGTGGTCTAGTGGTTAGGATTCGGCGCTCTCACCGCCGCGGCCCGGGTTCGATTCCCGGTCAGGGAACTTAGCATTTTGGCAATTTTGTCTTGAGTGGTGAATAATGTGAGGAACTTAAGAGTTCCTAAAAAAACATGGCTGACCTTGTAGTTTGACAAAACAGTCCCAGAACGTGTGTTTTCATTTGTCAATCTTGCTACCTAACTAAGCTAGCATGCTACCATTTGAGCTAATTCCCCTGTAAGGGTGGGTTGGCACAGGGATTGTGGTGTAATACACCTCCAAGAAAAGCATCCATACCGCTACCTCGTTCACATGCTAACTAGCGTGCTACCCTTGAAGCTAATTCTCCTGTAAAGCATTTTGGACTGCTAGCTGCTATCATCGTGTAGCTAACAACTATGATATTACAAATAAATAAATAACAGATGTTCAGTATTACATGACACTTCTTAGACAATCCAGAGACCAGACTGAAGAATTCAGCCATGGATCTCACTAAATCTCACATGTTAAGCTAACATGCTACCATTTGAGCTAACTCTCTCATATACTGAAGTCCTTTTTTATTCCCTGTCGAAAAAGTTCCCGTGGAGAATGCCGGCATCGATCCCGCTACCTCTCACATGCTAAGCGAGCGCTCTACCATTTGAGCTAATTCCCCTGCAAGACAAGCTAAGCTAGCTGCTATCAGACACAATCACACAAAAATCAGTCAATCGGCAGAAGTCCAGACTTTGGACTATTTTAAAGTTAAAGTTAAGGTACCAATGATTGTCACACACACTAGGTGTGGTGAAATTTGTCCTCTGCATTTGACCCATCCCCTTGTTCACCCCCTGGGAGGTGAGGGGAGCAGTGGGCAGCAGCGGTGCCGCGCCCGGGAATCATTTTGGTGATTTAACCCCCAATTCCAACCCTTGATGCTGAGTGCCAAGCAGGGAGGTAATGGGTCCCATTTTTTTATAGTCTTTGGTATGACTCGGCCGGGGTTTGAACTCACAACCTACCGATTTCAGTCCCTTTGTCAGCGTCTTACACAGTGTTGGCGCTAAGGATTTTCAATATGGGGGTCCCTGGAACCCCATCAAGTCATTAAAATGGGGTCCCACAGTAAATTTTTGGGGTTCATTATTTTATTTTATTTTTTTTACCGACCCTGCCTTCTCCGGGTCAGATTTCCGGTTTGTTTTTTATCTATTTATTATATATATATATATATTTTTTTATCGCTTATCGCTTTCTCCCCCTTCTATTTCCCTCAAATGATGTAGTAACTACATGTGGTTTATGATGTACACTTTGAGTATCATTTACAGCTAAATGTGTACATTTGGAATCATTTGATTAATTATAAAAAAGTTAGTAGGGGATACCGAATATTTCAGCATATTTCTGTGCTGCCATAAAATGTGTCCACCTTCTATTTTCTTCAATTGATGTACTAACTTCATGTGGTTTATTCTGTACATATTTAGCATCATCAACAACCAAACTTTTGAATTTGGACTAATTTTATTAATCACAAAAAAAGTTAGTCGGTGATACATAATATTTCAGCCTACTTTTTTTCTTTTTTGCAAGATTTTTTTCATGTGATGCTCAACCTATGAAACATTAATGAAAATGTTATTGTTACATCAAAAAGAGAGATCTTGTAGAAAAATACACTTTAATATAGTTAGAACATTAACAATGCCTCTCAAACGTACTAACAATAGTCATACAAAAAATATCACTTGAAATTTCTTTTTGGGCAACAACACAAGCGAAAGATAAATAAGAAGAACAGACACATTGGCACAGCAGTTGAACAATCTATACATATTACTAGGAACTAGAGCTGTCATAGTAACAAGTTAATCATGTGATTAATCAGAACATATTATATCAGTAATCATGTACAGACTTAAGTTTAATCATGCAATTTATTTTGGCCGTACTCGGTCTTTTAGCTCAACTGCTATACCGTCAGTGATCAGATAAATGCTAAGTCAGTACAAAAATGAGTGATATCATGATTGATGACTCCAGGCACGTGCACACATAGGGCCCTATGGGTGCTCGAGCCCCTGCCCTTTTTTGCCTCGTCTTAAAAAGTGCCCTCTGCCTGTGTGTGTGTTTTTTTTGTTTTTTTTCCTTTAAACAACTTTAATAAATACCTGTCAGAGATGTAAAAAATACAGCGGTACAAAAACACGTTTTCTTGTAATACCGGGTGAGTGAGTGAGTAAGTGAGAGGAGAGAGAGCCAACTGCGCCCCTGAGACGTGACAGTGGAACAACTTGAACCTGTGAGTTATGGTCTAGTCGCCGTCCACTTATTCAGCATCTAACATGGGTAATATTTCAGAAAAACGCTGTATTATTCTATTAGTCAATGTGTCAGCTTCTGTTTTGGCCGGACGTCGGAGCACGGCGCATCAATTGAGCACGGCACATCAAGTCCGCACAGAGCAGAGCGGATCGTGCGGGACAGGAAGTAGTGAACAAAATACAAAATAAAACACCGGGTTAATTTTCAAAATAAAATGCACTGTGTTTACGGCGGATCACATTTTTCTCACAGTAGAGTTTTAGATATAAAGTTTATTGTGACTTTGCTATTACTGTGTGGGTTAACAAAATAATAATAATGATAATAATAACAATAATAAGAAGAAGAATAATGATAATGATAATAATAATAATAATAATTATTATTATTATTATTAATAATAATAATAATTTCAGCATTCTGGGGATATAAGATGTAGGTTATCTGTTAGGAATATTACCATCTGTATTTAAACTTGATTCATGTTGATTATGCCTGCAGCACAATGCCAAAAAAAGAAAGGATACAGCCCTACTGGCCCTTGGTCAATATTTTTGGCCCTGTATTGCGTTTCAGTTGTTTAGTCTGAGCATTAAGTGGGAAAGACCATAAGTTACAACTTGATGGTGTTTTCATCAAGTTAAGGGAAGAAGGACAGATTTTCACATTGAAGTTTTTTCCATTTGGGTATTTATTTTTGTATTTTTTTTTCAAAGTTCATGTTGCACTGTTCAATGTTCAATTTTAAAGTGCTTTAACAATAAATAGTCTAATAACAAACCAGTGTTTTGTTGCTTTTCATGTCTTCCAAGCCTATGATAATGTGAATTAACTCATTATGACCATAATTTGTTGACACCTACAAAGGACACACAGCTAAGTAGTTAGCTTCCTATTAGCAAATTTAATTTTACATTCATTTCCATATTGTGTAAAGGACCAAAAAAAAAATTCCTGCCCTTTTCTGACTTTGAGCCCCTGCCCCTCTATAATCATGTGCACGTCCCTGGATGACTCTGACTGGTTATGATCGCTGGCAAATTCACTGACACAATACACCCTAGGAGAATTTGAGATGAAACTGTTTCTAAGTTTTGTGCAAATACTGTAAATGACATGGATTCAAGTGAAACGTTTAAAAACTTTCCTGGATGACATTCTCAGAATTAAATTGTATCTGTGTAAGCTTCCATTTTGCAAAAGAGTAATCACCTGTAGATGTGGCACTTTTTAATGATCTACATACAGGTGAGAATAATCAATTACATTTGTCATATGCATGTATGCCCTGGCACACCATTATCATCATTTCATGACCGAAGTAAAACACTTTTTACACTTTTATACTGAAATAAATACACCTACAACTTATTAAATAAAAATATAGACAAAACTAGCGGCAGCTGTAAAGTTTAGATCCATGAGGGAAAGAAGAAAGTGAATGAATGTTTATAACTGAATACATTTACATATGCATAAACAATTGTTTTCTTTTGTATTATTTTTTCAATGAGTGAAGTAACGTTTGTAACAAAACACAATATAGAATGTGAGATATAACAGGATAATGCGTACATTTATCATGTGTTTTCAAAACGCTTACAAAAATGTGGGACCCCAAAAATTTACTGTGGGCCCCCGTTTGTATGACTTGATTGGGTCCCAGGGACCCCCATTTTGACAATTCCTAGCGCCAACACTGTGTCAGACGTCGACAAAGGCACTGAAATTGTCCAAAGTCTGGACTTCTGCCGATTGACTGATGTTTGTGTGATTGTGTCTGATAGCATAGAACTTCAGAGTCCCTAAAACCATGGCTGACCTTGTAGTTTGACAACAACAACATTGTCAAAAGGTGTTTTCATGTGGAGAACACAGTTGTCAATCTTGCTAACTCTCTCATATGCCAAACTCATTTTTTATTCCCTGTCGAAAAAGTTCCACTGGAGAATGCGGGCATCGATCCCGCTACCTCTCACATGCTAAGCGAGCGCTCTACCATTTGAGCTAATTCCCCTGTAAATACTCTCTGTCGCCAAAAGGCTTTTTTCGGACCCAGGCTTTTTTCGGACTGTCTAAGAAGTGTCATGTAACACCTGACTGTCACACTCAAAGCGTGACTCTCATACAGTCTTCAAGTCAAGTCCCTGGTGGTCTAGTGGTTAGGATTCGGCGCTCTCACCGCCGCGGCCCGGGTTCGATTCCCGGTCAGGGAACTTAGCATTTTAGCAACTATGTCTGAGTGGTGAATAATGTGAGAACTTCAGAGTCCCTAAAACCATGGCTGACCTTGTAGTTTGACAACAACAACATTGTCAAAAGGTGTTTTCATGTGGAGAACACAATTGTTAATTTTGCTAACTCTCTCATATGCCAAACTCATTTTTCATTCCCTGTCGAAAAAGTTCCACTGGAGAATGCGGGCATCGATCCCGCTACCTCTCACATGCTAAGCGAGCGCTCTACCATTTGAGCTAATTCCCCTGCAAGACAAGCTAAGCTAGCTGCTATCAGACACAATCACACAAACGTCAGTCAGTCGGCAGAAGTCCAGACTTTGGACTATTTCAGTGCCTTTGTCAACGTCTTATATTTTAGTAAGAGTGTTACTGCAGTACTTTAAAGTAATACTACAGTGTGTGTATCCTGAAGGCCACGCCCACTTCCAGCTGTCCCCGTCATACAGACTTTACTGACGTCCACACGTGTCCCACAAGATGGACGACTGCACACATGGGGTCGGCTTACAAACTCTAAGAAGTTCCACTGGAGAACACGGGCATCGATCCCGCTACCTCTCACATGCTAAGCGAGCGCTCTACCATTTGAGCTAATTCCCCTGTAAATACTCTCTGTCGCCAAAAGGCTTTTTTCGGACCCAGAACACGGCATTATGAGGGACCAATCCTAACCACTAGACCACCAGGGACTTGATGGATGTCTGTATGAGCAACTTCTTCCTCTCAGAGGTGGAGTCGTACATGAAGGAAAACGTGTGTGATATCATGATTGATGACTTTAGCGGGAATTAACTTAAATGTTAGCATGCTAGCTTAACATGTGAGAGTTAGCGAGATCGATGGCTGAATTCTTCAGTCTGGTCTCTGGACTGTCTAAGAAGTGTCATGTAACACCTGACTGTCACACCAAAGCGTGAGGCACATACAGTCTTCCATCAAGTCCCTGGTGGTCTAGTGGTTAGGATTCGGCGCTCTCACCGCCGCGGCCCGGGTTCGATTCCCGGTCAGGGAACTTAGCATTTTAGCAACTATGTCTGAGTGGTGAATAATGTGAGAACTTCAGAGTCCCTAAAACCATGGCTGACCTTGTAGTTTGACAACAACAACATTGTCAAAAGGTGTTTTCATGTGGAGAACACAATTGTTAATTTTGCTAACTCTTTCATATGCCAAACTCATTTTTTATTCCCTGTCGAAAAAGTTCCACTGGAGAATGCGGGCATCGATCCCGCTACCTCTCACATGCTAAGCGAGCGCTCTACCATTTGAGCTAATTCCCCTGCAAGACAAGCTGAGCTAGCTGCTATCAGACACAATCACACAAACGTCAGTCAGTCGGTAGAAGTCCAGACTTTGGACTATTTCAGTGCCTTAGTCAACGTCTTATATTTTAGTAAGAGTGTTACTGCAGTACTTTAAAGTAATACTACAGTGTGTGTATCCTGAAGGCCACGCCCACTTCCAGCTGTCCCCGTCATACAGACTTTACTGACGTCCACACGTGTCCCACAAGATGGACGACTGCACACATGGGGTCGGCTTACAAACTCTAAAAAGTTCCACTGGAGAATACGGGCATCGATCCCGCTACCTCTCACATGCTAAGCGAGCGCTCTACCATTTGAGCTAATTCCCCTGTAAATACTCTGTCGCCAAAAGGCTTTTTTCGGACCCAGAACACGGCATTATGAGGGACCAATCCTAACCACTAGACCACCAGGGACTTGATGGATGTCTGTATGAGCAACTTCTTCCTCTCAGAGGTGGAGTCGTACATGAAGGAAAACGTGTGTGATATCATGATTGATGACTTTAGCGGGAATTAACTTAAATGTTAGCATGCTAGCTTAACATGTGAGAGTTAGCGAGATCGATGGCTGAATTCTTCAGTCTGGTCTCTGGACTGTCTAAGAAGTGTCATGTAACACCTGACTGTCACACCAAAGCGTGAGGCACATACAGTCTTCCATCAAGTCCCTGGTGGTCTAGTGGTTAGGATTCGGCGCTCTCACCGCCGCGGCCCGGGTTCGATTCCCGGTCAGGGAACTTAGCATTTTAGCAACTATGTCTGAGTGGTGAATAATGTGAGAACTTCAGAGTCCCTAAAACCATGGCTGACCTTGTAGTTTGACAACAACAACATTGTCAAAAGGTGTTTTCATGTGGAGAACACAGTTGTCAATCTTGCTAACTCTCTCATATGCCAAACTCATTTTTTATTCCCTGTCGAAAAAGTTCCACTGGAGAATGCGGGCATCGATCCCGCTACCTCTCACATGCTAAGCGAGCGCTCTACCATTTGAGCTAATTCCCCTGTAAATACTCTCTGTCGCCAAAAGGCTTTTTTCGGACCCAGGCTTTTTTCGGACTGTCTAAGAAGTATCATGTAACACCTGACTGTCACACTCAAAGCGTGACTCTCATACAGTCTTCAAGTCAAGTCCCTGGTGGTCTAGTGGTTAGGATTCGGCGCTCTCACCGCCGCGGCCCGGGTTCGATTCCCGGTCAGGGAACTTAGCATTTTAGCAACTATGTCTGAGTGGTGAATAATGTGAGAACTTCAGAGTCCCTAAAACCATGGCTGACCTTGTAGTTTGACAACAACAACATTGTCAAAAGGTGTTTTCATGTGGAGAACACAATTGTTAATTTTGCTAACTCTCTCATATGCCAAACTCATTTTTTATTCCCTGTCGAAAAAGTTCCACTGGAGAATGCGGGCATCGATCCCGCTACCTCTCACATGCTAAGCGAGCGCTCTACCATTTGAGCTAATTCCCCTGCAAGACAAGCTAAGCTAGCTGCTATCAGACACAATCACACAAACGTCAGTCAGTCGGCAGAAGTCCAGACTTTGGACTATTTCAGTGCCTTTGTCAACGTCTTATATTTTAGTAAGAGTGTTACTGCAGTACTTTAAAGTAATACTACAGTGTGTGTATCCTGAAGGCCACGCCCACTTCCAGCTGTCCCCGTCATACAGACTTTACTGACGTCCACACGTGTCCCACAAGATGGACGACTGCACACATGGGGTCGGCTCACAAACTCTTAAAAGTTCCACTGGAGAATGCGGGCATCGATCCCGCTACCTCTCACATGCTAAGCGAGCGCTCTACCATTTGAGCTAATTCCCCTGTAAATACTCTCTGTCGCCAAAAGGCTATTTTCAGACCCAGAACACGGCATTATGAGGGACCAATCCTAACAACTAGACCACTAGGGACTTGATGGATGTCTGTATGAGCAACTTCTTCCTCTCAGAGGTGGAGTCGTACATGAAGGAAAACGTGTGTGATGTCATGATTGATGACTTTAGCAGGAATTAGCTTAAATGGTAGTATGCTAGCTTAACATGTGAGAGTTAGCGAGATCGATGGCTGAATTCTTCAGTCTGGTCTCTGGACTGTCTAAGAAGTATCATGTAACACCTGACTGTCACACTCAAAGCGTGACTCTCATACAGTCTTCCAATCAAGTCCCTGGTGGTCTAGTGGTTAGGATTCGGCGCTCTCACCGCCGTGGCCGGGGTTCGATTCCCGGTCAGGGAACTTAGCATTTTAGCAACTATGTCTGAGTGGTGAATAATGTGAGAACTTCAGAGTCCCTAAAAACATGGCTGACCTTGTAGTTTGACAACAACAACATTGTCAAAAGGTGTTTTCATGTGGCGAACACAATTGTTAATTTTGCTACCATTTGAGCTAACTCTCTCATATGCCAAACTCCTTTTTTATTCCCTATCTAAAAAGTTCCACTGGAGAATGCGGGCATCGATTCCGCTACCTCTCACATGCTAAGCGAGCGCTCTACCATTTGAGCTAATTCCCCTGCAAGACAAGCTAAGCTAGCTGCTATCAGACACAATCACACAAACGTCAGTCAATCGGTAAAAGTCCAGACTTTGGACTATTTCAGTGCCTTTGTCAGCGTCTTATATTTTAGTAAGAGTGTTACTGCAGTACTTTAAAGTAATACTACAGTGTGTGTATCCTGAAGGCCACGCCCACTTCCAGCTGTCCCCGTCATACAGACTTTACTAACGTCCACATGTGTCCCACAAGATGGACGACTGCACACATGGGGTCGGCTTACAAACTCTAAAAAGTTCCACTGGAGAATGCGGGCATCGATCCCGCTACCTCTCACATGCTAAGCGAGCGCTCTACCATTTGAGCTAATTCCCCTGTAAATACTCCCTGTCGCCAAAAGGCTATTTTCAGACCCAGAACACGGCAATAAGAGGGACCAATCCTAACCACTAGACCACCAGGGACTTGATGGATGCCTGTTTGAGCAACTTCTTCCTCTCAGAGGTGGAGTCGTACATGAAGGAAAACGTGTGTGATATCCATACTTGCCAACCTTGAGACCTCCAATATCGGGAGGTGGGGGGCGTGGTTAGGGGCGTGGTTAAGAGGAGAGTATATTTACAGCTAGAATTCACCAACTCAAGTATTTCATATATATACTTGACTTTCAGTAAATTCTAGCTATATATATATATATATATGTATATATATATATATTTATTTTATTATATATATATAAATAAAAGAAATACTTGAATTTTAGTGTTCATTTATTTACACATATACACACACACACACAACACTCATCTACTCATTGTTGTACTTGAAAGTACAATGCTTTGTTAAGGGTTGAATTGTCCATCCTCTTTCTATTCTCTGTCACTATTTTTCTAACCATGCTGAGCACCCTCTCTGATGATGCATTGCTGTGTGGCACGCACAAAAGTGCTTTCATCAAATGCACGAGAGTGTGGAATCTTCCATCTCTCCCTAGCAACCGGTCAATCCTTGCTTCCTGGGGAAGATCTTCACTGCCAAGCAATTGGTACTCCAGTACTTGTACCCGGAGGCTGGTCAGGTCCAATCGCAGCTGCGGCAGACTTTTTTTTGGGGGGGCGTGGCCTCCAGCTCCGGCTGAATACCGGGAGTTTGTCGGGAGAAAATCTCTGTCGGGAGGTTGTCGGGAGAGGCGCTGAATATCGGGATTCTCCCGCTAAAAACGGGAGGGTTGGCAAGTATGGTGATATCATGATTGATGACTTTAGCAGGAATTAGCTTAAATGTTAGTATGCTAGCTTAATATGTGAGAGGTAGCGAGATCGATGGCTGAATTCTTCAGTCTGGTCTCTGGACTGTCTAAGAAGTGTCCTGTAACACGTGACTGTCACACTCAAAGTTTGAGTTTCATACAGACATCCATCAAGTCCCTGGTGGTCTAGTGGTTAGGATTCGGCGCTCTCACCGCCGCGGCCCGGGTTCGATTCCCGGTCAGGGAACTTAGCATTTTAGCAACTATGTCTGAGTGGTGAATAATGTGAGGAACTTAAGAGTTCCTAAGAAACATGGCTGACCTTGTAGTTTGACACAACAGTCCCAGAACGTGTGTTTTCCGTTGTCAATCTTGCTACCCTACCTTTGAGCTAATTCCCCTGTAAGAGTGGGTTGGCACAGGGATTGTGGTGTAATACACCACCAAGAAAAGCATCCATACCACTACCTCTTTCACATGCTAACTAGCGTGCTACCCATCCATCAAATAAATAAATAACATGTTCAGTATTACATGACACTTCTTAGACAGTCCAGAGACCAGACTGAAGAATTCAGCCATCGATCTCACTAAATCTCACATGTTAAGCTAGCACGCTACCATTCAGCTAAAGTCATCAATCATGAAATCACACACGTTTTCCTTCATGTATGACTCCACCTCTGAGAGGAAGAAGTTGCTCGTACAGATATCTGTCAATTCCCTGGTGGTCTAGTGGTTAGGATTTGGCTTTCTGACTGCTGCGGCCCAGGTTCCATTCCCAGTCAGGGAAATATAATTTTTCTAGTGACTTTGACAAAAAGGTTGCGTTTTCTTCTGGACACACACTTCTGAAACGTGTTTACTTGTGTGTGATATCGTGTGCGATACAAGCAGTCTTGCAGATTGTTTACTTGTGTGTGATATCATGTGCGATACAAGCAGTCCTGCAGCGTGTTTACTTGTGTGCGATATCATGTGCGATACAAGCAGTCCTGCAGATTGTTTACTTTGTGTGATATCATGTGCGATTCAAGCAGTCTTGTAGAGTGTTTACTTGTGTGTGAAATCATGTGCAATACAAGCAGTCCTGCAATATGTTTACTTGTGTGTGATATCATGTGCGATACAAGCAGTCCTGCAATATGTTTACTTGTGTGTGATATCATGTGCAATACAAGCAGTCCTGCAATATGTTTACTTGTGTGTGATATCATGTGCGATACAAGCAGTCCTGCAGCATGTTTACTTGTGTGGGATATCATGTGCGATACAAGCAGTCCTGCAGCGTGTTTACCTGTGTGCAATATCATGTGCGATACAAGCAGTCCTGCAACTTGTTTACTTGTGTGTGATATAATGTGCGATACAAGCAGTCCTGCAGTGTGTTTACTTGTGTTTGTGATATCATGTGCGATACAAGCAGTCCTGCAGCATGTTTACTTGTGCAAAGCTGAATGGACAGTTAACATCTACAGTAAATGTTCTCCAATAAACACAATTTCTCCTATTTTACTAAAGTCATTTACAAAAGACAAAAAGATGCTAGGCCATAGGCTACTAGGAGCTGGCAGCTACACAACAGCTAAGCACACAATAGCACACAAGCTAGCCATGCGTAATGACAATTGAACAACAAAACAGCATATTTGTCAATATAAACATGTATTCAGTAATTATAGTTGCATATCACTTACACAAGGCAGAACCTATCCAGTAACAAACATGGCCGCATCATTCCATTTGCTTCAGTGTGAGCTTAAAAAGGCTGTTTGCAACCTTTATGTGGATGCTAACTTTCCAAAATGAATTATTGCGGCCACTAGGTGTCATTAAGAACCAATTACCACTCCACTTCAGACAGCATAGCTCTATTCCAGATGGTTAATAATAAAAAAGTAATAAATACATAAAATAATAAAATAGAATAATACACAATAATAGATAATAAAGATGTCATATGATATAATAATAATAATAATAATAGTAATAATAATAATAATAATAATAATAATAATAATAATAATAATAAAGTATAAATAACAAAATTAAACAATTAAAAATAAATGCTAAGTAAAAGTTTGAATAATAATAATAATTCTAAATTGTTCTCTGTTTGACTCATTCCACTTGATCAAACCTGTTCCAACATTTCACACTCCTACACAATAAAAGCATGTAAGAAATGATGATAGCATGGCTCCAATATCGTAAGTGAGGACGTTTCATGGCGACACCGGAACAAACGATGTCAGTCACATGACCAACCAACGGCAGGAAGTTGCAAGGCATCTTTGCCATGAGGAAAAGGGAAAAAGGTGTGGCTCACCTGCGGCAGCTCCAGCGCCCTCATGACGGCGGCGAAGCCAAACATGTTGCCCATGTTGCTCTTGAGCTCGGCCGCCGTCCGGATCATCCCGTGCAGCAGGCCCGCCCGCTCCTCAGCGGTGCCGGTGCAGCCCAGCAGGTTGACGGCCAGCGTGGTGGCCATGACGTGCAGCCTGCAGGGACACGTGTACACACAGCGTTGATCATGTGACTAATGTGGGCGTGTCCAGGGGCAACTCGCCTCTCCAGCAGGTCCAATCGGAGGCGTTGGCCGTGCGGCAGCGTGAGCAGCTCCACCCCGGAGCTGACTCCCATCATCCTCTGCACCTCCGGCCGCACCTCCAGTATCCGAGCCAACTGCGAGGGGCAAAGGCAAAGTCGTCAACGCCCTGCTGGGTTTTCGTGTCGAGGATAATGGCGCCGGGGGTCGGGCAGCACCGTGCAGTCGCACTTGGTGATGTGCTGTGCCGCCGTCTTCGGGTCCACCTGGGCCAAGATGGCCTTCACCCTCTGCAGGATGCCCACTTCCAGAGGCTTGTTCTCTGCGGGCATCAGCGCCGACCGGTACCCGGCGGGCCTGATGGAGGACACTGTCTCCACCACGGGAGGGGAGTGGACGCCCTCCGCCCCCGGCGGGCGCTCCTCCGCACGCAGCCTTTCCACAAAGCTCTGCGGGCCCGGGTGTAGCTCCGTGTAGCAGCTGCCATCCGCATCCGGCTGCACGCCGTCCCGCTCCGCTTCCGGGGGCACGGCTGGAGCGCCGTCCCGCTCCGCTTTCGGCCGCAGGGCTAGAGTGCTGATGGGCGCCGTGCAAGAAACGACTGGCTCCCCACTTCCTGCGAGGGAAGGAGTCGAGCTTCTGGACGGAAGATCTGCAGACAAAGAAGGCATTGGGTGGAAATCTGGAGTCCCTACCAAGCTAAACAAGCCCCGCCTCTTTTCAGCCCGTCATCTCTTCCTCTCGTGTTGCCCAATAAAACAGGGGTGTCCAAACGTTTTCCACTCACAAATCAAAACACGCGGGGGCCATTTTTTCATTTTTAATTTTTAGAACCAACACGATATTTTTTTTTCTGAGTTTGGTCCAGAAGGATCTCAGTCAAAACAATTTTTAGAAATCAGTCATACGTTAATTTATTTTTATTTTTATCATCAACCCCTAAATCAACTTAAGCACAATCTGTCGATATAACATTTTTAGTTGTTTTCATATTTTATGCGCTTTTTTGTCAAAACCCTGTTTTTAAGGCAAAAGCACCAAATAATGCAGTATTTCTCCCCATAAATGTTCAAAGTGGAATATTTGATGTGAAGTAATTGGAGCTTTAAATATGTCAAAAATTTATTTTAATTCAATATATTCTTTCATCAATTCATCAAGGATCCAAAAGGGTCCCACTCGTAAAAGTGTTAAAAAAATACTTTTTAAAAAAACTTTCAATGCTTAAATGTCTAGATTAACTTTAGAGCTAGACATCAATTATAAGTTTAATAATTATATAAGTTTGTATTATTTTGTTTAAGTTTTTATGCCTTTTTTGTTGAACAATATTTTTATGGCAAAAACAAAAACTATACAATATTTTTCCCCCGAAAATGTTCAAAGTGGAATATTAGATGTGAAGTAATTGGAGCCTTGGGACGGCGTGGCGAAGTTGGTAGAGTGGCTGTGCCAGCAATCGGAGTGTTGCTGGTTACTGGGGTTCAATTCCCACCTTCTACCTTCCTAGTCACGTCCGTTGTGTCCTTGGGCAAGACACTTCACCCTTTGCCTCTGATGGCTGCTGGTTAGCGCCTTGCATGGCAGCTTCCGCCATCAGTGTGTGAATGTGTGTGTGAATGGGTAAATGTGGAAATACTGTCAAAGCGCTTTGAGTACCTTGAAGGTAGAAAAGCGCTATACAAGTACAACCCATTTATCATTTATCATTTAAGTATGTCAATAATTCATAACAATATTGATTTTGATTAGTTATTATTTTTATTGTTTTTATCCACGACAGTTTTTTAAAAATCCCACAAAAATTATCAGCAACCCAAAAGGGTCCCACTCATAAAAATGTTTAAAAAAAAGTCATAATTATTATTTTTTTTAACTATCAATGCTTAAATCTCTACATCAACTTTAGATCTGTCCATTGATTATACGTGTTATTATTTTATTTTTATTATTTTGTTTGTTTATTTTATGCCTTTTTTGTCAACACCCTATTTTCATGGCAAAAACACAAAGTATACAATATTTCCCCCCCGAAAATGTTGATTTGATGTGAAGTAATTGGAGCCTTACGTACAGTATGTCAATAATTCATAACAACATTGATTTTGATTAATTAAAAAAATAAAAAATTTAATCAATGACTGTTTAAAAAAACACTAAAATTCTTGGGGATCTACAAGGGTCCCACTCATAAAAATGTTTTAAAAAAGTCATAATTTGTATTTATTTTTTACTTTCAATGCTTAAATCTCTAGATCAACTTCAGATCTATCCATTGATTATACGTTTTATTATTTTTTGTATTATTTTGTTTGTCTCTTTTTATTTTCTGCCTTTTTTTGTCAACACCCTATTTTTATGGCAAAAACACAAAATATGCCACTTTTCCCCAAAAAAAGTGGAATATTTGATGTGAAGTAATTGGAGTCTTGAATATGTCAATAATTCATAACAACATTGATTATGATTCATTATAGCGGTAGAAAATGGATGGATGGATGGATGATTTTTTGAGCAATGACAATTTTAAAGGAAAAAAAACAGTGTTATCAGCATCAAAATTACAACTTTTTCTCATTTAGTTTCACCCTTTTGCTAACATTAGCATGCTAACTTTTTGAGCTGGTTTTGCAACCGCTTACACCAGAGTCATATAACTTGGTATGTGACACTTGTTAACTGTTAGAATGCAAACGATAGCAAGCTAACTTAAGCATGCTACGTTTTTCATCAAATGTTACACTTTTTTCTCTATTTTCGCAGCCATACCTTTGAGTCATATAACGTGGTGTATGAAACATGCTAACTGTTATCATGCTAATGTAAGGATGCTAATGTTTTAGGCTAGCTGTGTAGCTCATTTTGTACAGTTACACCTAAAACTCTCTGTTTCAGACAATCTTTCACCATCTTAAAAGTACGGCAGCTTCTGACGACCCCCGGCCAGCGGTCCAGGCACAGAGAGCAGGGCCCATCAACATTTTCTAGTTCCCCTTTTTAAGCTTTTTTTTCCCCAGTAGTATTTTTAAAATGTGCCACGGGCCAATAAACAATTAGCTGGGGGCCTCAAATGGCCCCCCCGGCCACACTTTGGACACACCTGCAATAAACTAAGCAATATATGAGACAGAGTTTCCAGTATGACAATGAAGTTCCGTACAAGCACTATTGTAAACATTGTTATCTACGATCTTGTGTCCCTAATGAAGTGGCTGGGGAATGGATGGTCTCACAGAAGGGGCGTGGCTTGCTGTGCTGACTCTAGACACAAAGTGTTTGTGCACGAAGAACAACAAAGATACGAAATGTTTCATTGTTTGAAGGTGAGAGAAGAAAATGCTCCAACTGTAGCAAACCTGTTTATGGCCCCACTAAACGCAGTGAACCCAATTAAATGGCCGACAGAGGTGGATCATTCATAAAGAATTACACTGTCCCTTGTTGAAAGGTAAAATAAGGTGAACAAGGTAAATAGAATGTACAAGTAGTAAATAAAAGGTAAAAAAAAAAAAAGGTAAATAAAAAGTCAAAGAAGGAATAAAGAAGGTAAAAGACGATTAAACAAGGTAAAAGATGGTAAAAAAAAGAATGTGAATAGAAGTGAATTAAAGGTAAAAGAAGGTAAATAAAAGGTAAAAGTAGGAAATAACAAGTAAAATAAGGTAAAATGGTAAATAATGGTAGAAAATAAAAAGTAAAATGAGATACATTAAAGGTAAATGGAAATAAAAGATAAAAGAAGGTAAAAACAATAAAATGTAAAAGTAGTAAAAAGAAGATAATAGAAGGTAAAAAAAAAAAAGAAGGTAGAAGTAGTAAAAAAAGGTAAAAAGAAGGTACAACAAAGGTAAAGAAAAGGTAAAAGAAATATAGACGTAAAAGACGATAAAACAAGGTAAAATAAAAAGAATGCAAATATAAATGATTAAAAGTAAAAAAAGGTAAATAAAAGGTAAAAGTAGTAGATAAAAGGTAAAAGAAGGTAAACGCAAGGTAAATAGAAGGTAAAAGTAGTAATAAAAGGTCAAATTAAATAAATAAAATAGATAGAAGAATAGAAAAGAAGGTAAATAAAATGTAATTTAAGGAATACAGAAGGTAAAATAAGTAAATAAAAGGTCAAATAAAATAGATTGAATAGATAGAAGAATAGAAAAGAAGGTAAATAAAAGGTAATATAAGGAATATTGAAGGTAAAAGAAGTAAACAAAAGGTAAAAGAAGGTAAATAGGAAGGTAAAAGTCGTTAATCAAATGTAAATAAACTGTAAAAAATAGGAATATAGAAGGTAAAAAGAAGGTAAATAAATGGTAAATAGAAGGTAAATAAAGGTAAAAGAAGGAATATAAAAGATAAAATAAGTTAAATAAAAAGTTAAAAAGTTAAATAGAAGTTCAAAGAAGGAATATAGAAGGTAAAAGACGCTAACTAAAAGGTAAAAGAAGAAATAAAGAAGGTGAAAGACGGCCGAAGAAGGTAAATAGAAGGTAATGAAGATTATGGTAGGTACAAAAATGTTTGCATTGAGGCTATAAAATGTCTTTTATCAGATTCCTCTATTGATCGAACAAACTAATGGACAGGTTAGTTTGAAATAGTTGACTATTGTTGTTTATGATCATATGTATAGTTATAGTATTGTTTCTTTAGATATACTGGGATACTATATATACTATTGTTGTTTATGATCATAGTTATATGTATCGTATTGTTTGTTTAGATATACTGAGATACTATATATACTATTGTTGTTCATCATATTTATATTTATAGTATTGTTTGCTTAGATATACTGAGATACTATATATACTATTGTTGTTTATCATCATATTTATATTTATAGTATTGTATGTTTAGATATACTGAGATACTATATATACTATTGTTGTTTATCATCATATTTATATTTATAGTATTGTATGTTTAGATATACTGAGATACTATATATACTATTGTTGTTTATCATCATATTTTTATTTATATTATTGTTTGTTTAGATATACTCAGATACTATATATAATATTGTTGTTTATCATCATATTTATATTTATAGTATTGTTTGTTTAGATATACTGAGATACTATATATACTATTGTTGTTTATCATCATATTTATATTTATAGTATGGTATGTTTAGATACAATGAGATACTATATATACTATTGTTGTTTATCATCATATTTTTATTTATATTATTGTTTGTTTAGATATACTCAGATACCATATATAATATTGTTGTTTATCATCATATTTATATTTATAGTATTGTTTGTTTAGATGTACTGAGATACTATATATACTATTGTTGTTTATCATCATATTTATATTTATAGTATTGTTTGTTTAGATATACTGAGATACTATATATACTATTGTTGTTTATCATCATATTTATAGTATAGTATGTTTAGATATACTGAGATACTGTATATACTATTGTTGTTTATGATCATATTTACATTTATAGTATTGTTTGCTAAGATATACTGAGATACTATATATACTATTGTTGTTCATCATCATATGTGTATATAGTATTGTTTGTTTAGATATACTGAGATACTATATATACTATTGTTGTTCATCATCATATGTATATTTATAGTATTGTTTGTTTGTTTAGATATACTGGGATACTATATATACTATTGTTGTTTATCATCATATGTATATATATAGTATTGTATGTTTAGATGTACTGAGATACTATATATACTATTGTTGTTTATGATCATATGTATATTTATAGTATTGTTTAGATACACTGAGATACCCTTCATGAGTCTTATAGGTCAGTGGTCCCCAACATTTTTGTAACTGCGGACCGGTCAACGCTTGAAAATTTGTCCCACGGACCGGGGGGGGAGGTATTTTATTTTTATTATTTTTGTCATAAAAAAATACAATCATGTGTGCTTACGGACTATATCCCTGCAGACTGTATTGATCTATATTGATATATAATGTAGGAACCAGAAATATTAATAACAGAAAGAAACAACACTTTTGTGCGAATGAGTGTGAATGAGTGTAAATGGGGGAGGGAGGTTTTTTGGGTTGGTGCACTAATTGTAAGTGTATCTTGTGTTTTTTATGTTGATTTAATGAAAGAAAAAAAGAAACAATTAATTAATTAATTTTTTTTTTTTTTAAATTTCTTGTGCGGCCCGGTACCAATCGATCCACGGACCGGTACCGGGCCGTGGCCCGGTGGTTGGGGACCACTGTTATAGGTGACACGACACAGGAGGCTTACGTAATCTACCTGCCGCTGCTCAGTTCACATAAAGGTGAACTTTCGTCTTCTTTCCTGAGAGCTGCTCTGAGTCAAGTCTGGGCAAGTCACACCAGGTCAACTCTCTACCTTGCAACTAACGCTCTTTTTAAATCAAAAATGTAATTTTGATGGTAACAAAATGCAACGTGTACCTTAAACCACCTTATAACTAGTGTTGAAAAAGGTTTCATGTTGGTCAGATGCGTGTAGTCCTTAAAACAGGACAATTGTTCTTAGTAACACTTCCCCAACTTGTTTTCTTGGTAGATGGATATTAAGATAGTTTGTCGTAGTTAAAGAGTAACAAATGTACTTTACCGTAGTGAAAAAGGTGTACAAGCACCATAAAATGATTTAATTATTCAATAAGGAAATGTGGGAAAAAATTAGCTCTGTTATATATATATATATATATATATATATATATATATATATATATATATATATATATATATATATATATATATATATATATATATATATATATATATATATATATATATATATATATATATATATAGTTTGGGGTCACCCAAACAATTTTGTGGAATAGCTTTCATTTCTAAAATCAAGAATAGACTGTCGAGTTTCAGATGAAAGTTCTCTTTTTCTGGCCATTTTGAGCGTTTAATTGACCCCACAAATGTGATGCTCCAGAAACTCAATCTGCTCAAAGGAAGGTCAGTTGTGTAGCTTCTGTAACGAGCTAAACTGTTTTCAGATGTGTGAACATGATTGCACAAGGGTTTTCTAATCATCAATTAGCCTTCTGAGCCAATGAGCAAACACATTGTACCATTAGAACACTGGAGTGATAGTTTCTGGAAATGGGCCTCTATACACCTATGTAGATATTGCACCAAAAACCAGACATTTGCAGCTAGAATAGTCATTTACCACATTAGCAATGTATAGAGTGTATTTCTTTAAAGTTAAGACTACTTTAAAGTTATCTTCATTGAAAAGTACAGTGCTTTTCCTTCAAAAATAAGGACATTTCAATGTGACCCCAAACTTTTGAACGGTAGTATATATCCTCAGGTCAGGCAGAAAGTGGTTAGCCAGCAAAGCACTGAGGGAGGCGGAGGATCGACTGCATCACACGGACATTGTGGGATCAGTAGCCCAGGGAAGACTTGGTCTGGGTTGCTCATCCAGAACAGGATGGAACAAAGCTGACCCAAAGGAGCGGCGAGGCTTGGTGCAGAGGGAGGTCCGAAAGGCTGAGGAGGAAAGCCGGTATGTCAAGGCAGTAGCCATGAAAAAACAGGGCAGCTGGACTAGATGGGAGAGTGTAAAAGACAGATCTCTAACCTGGCAGGACATCTGGAGCATGGAAGGCCACCGGATCAAGTTCCTGCTGTGTTCTATATATGATGTCCTGCCCACCCCATCAAACCTCCATACTTGGGGAATGGTAGAGAGCCCCAGCTGCACACTCTGCGGGAAGATAGCTAACCTGGAGCATGTACTTTCCTCTTGTCACTCAAGCTTACCAGATGGCAAGTTCCGGTGGCGTCATGACCAGATCCTTGCTCAGCTGGCAGAAGGTGTTGAGCAGGCCAGGAAGAGGACAAGGCAGCTCTCTAATGGGCCACGCTTCATCCACTTCGTCAGGGCAGGTGAAAGCGCAGTAGCAGGATGGAGGAACAAAGGAGTCCTGGCCACAGCAAACGACTGGGAGATGCGGGCCGACCTGAAGAAGCAGCTCAAATTCCCAGAGGAGATAGCCCGCACTACCCTGAGACCTGATATTGTTCTGTGGTCTAGAGGAACCAAACAGGTGGTGCTTATCGAGCTGACAGTACCTTGGGAAGAGAGGATGGAGGAGGCGTACGAACGCAAGCTCAAGAAGTACCAAACCCTCATCCTCGAGAGCCAGCACAATGGATGGAAGGCCTGGAACCTACCAAAGAAAGGTGCGGTGGCAGAGCCGACCTACTGAAGGACTAGGGACATAGAGTTGGGTGGCATTCAGCGGGGGTAGATCCAGGACACTGGATCTGCCATCGAGCCCCTCCGAAGCGTCATGGGCTTAATTCGACGAAACGTTGATGACGGGGGGTGCCCATTTGAGAATCTGCTGATGCCAACCAACTCATGTCCAGTTGAGGTATGCGGTCAAGCTTAGTTTTGGCTCAGGGAGGAGGACGTCCCTGCCATGCAGAGTCCCGCCGGTGCCTTGATGGAAGGAGAGATGAAGAGAGCGAGGCCACAGGCTCACAGATGGTGCAGGGGCGAGTACCTGTAAAGGTGAGCCAGTTGCGATACCCTTATCGTATTTTGCATATATATATATATATATATATATATATATATATATATATATATATATATATATATATATATATATATATATATATATATATATATATATATATATATATATATATATTTACATACTGTATGTGTACAACAATTTGAAATGTGGAAATCAGTCCGTCTCAGATGAGCTTGGGCCCAGCGAAGCGTTTCTGGGTGTTGTTGATAAATGGCTTTGGCTTTGCATAGTAGAGTTTTAACTTGCACTTACAGATGTAGCGACCAACTGTAGTTACTGACAGTGGTTTTCTGAAGTGTTCCTGAGCCCATGTGGTGATATCCTCTTTACACACTGATGTCGATTTTTGATGCAGTACCGCAGATTCTCTGAACCTTTTGATGATATTACGGACCGTAGATGGTGAAATCCCTAAATTCCTTGCAATAGCTTGTTGAGAAATGTTGTTCTTAAACTGTTGGACAATTTGCTAAAGTAATCTACCTGCCGCTGCTCCGTTCATATAAAGGTAAAATTTAGTCTTCCTTCGTGAGAGCTGCTCTGAGTCAAGTCTGGGTAAGTCACACCAGGTCGACTCTCTACCTTGCAACTAACGCTCTTTTTGAACCAAAAATTTAATTTTGATGGTAACACAATGCAATGTGTACCTTGAACCACCATGTTGAAAAAGGTTTCATGTTGGTCAGATGTGTGTAGTCTTTAAAACAGGACAATGTTTAGAAAATTAAATGTTCCTAGTAACACTTCCCCAACTTTTTTTCTTGGTAAATGGATACTAAAGATAGTTTGTCGTAGTTAAAGAGTAACAAATGTACTTTACCCTAGTGAAAAAGGTGTACAAGCACCATAAAATTATTTAATTATTCAATAAGGTGTAATGTGGGAAACAATCAGCTCTTTTTTATATATATATATATATATATATATATATATATATATATATATATATATATATATATATATATATATATATATATATATATATATATATATATATATATATATATATATATATATATATATATATTTGCATACTGAATGTGCACAACAATTTGAAATGTGGAAATAAGTCCATCTCAGATGAGCACGGGCCCAGCGAAGTGTTTCTGGGTGTTGTTGATAAATGGCTTTGGCTTTGCATAGTAAAGTTTTAACTTGCACTTACAGATGTAGCGACTAACTGTAGTTACTGACAAAAACAGTCCGGAGATGATAAAAGTTGCCCAGTCGCTTGACACTGATTCATGTTCAAATGCATTCAGAAGGATCCTAGCCTAGTGTCTAATGAGATCAGATAAGGTACTAATCTGGTTGGAGCAGAAAAGGAAATGTGCAAAGCTATCAAAGGTTGGAACCAGTGTCGTTGGAACCAATGTCAGTGACATTACTTGGGCATAAATAAAAAGAACATATTTTTAAAAATCTAATCAGTTTTAAGACTCCCCTGCACTACCCCTCTGCTCTAGATAGTCAAGTTTCAGCTGATCCAAGGAACTCAGTAAACTCTTCAATCCATGCCATGTTTACTTGTTTTTCTGAGTGCAATTAAAAACAATTTCCGCCTACGGTCTCTCCGACCACCACCAACCATTCATTCACATTCATTGCCTAAAGACACAACAGCAATGAAGACGACAGCGGAAACTGGATTTGTACTAGGAACCTTCAAGTTTCTGGACAGCTGTTCTACCATATAAGCCACAACGCCCTAGAAGTAAGAACTACTTATTAGTGAGGATTCTCATTAGCCAGCATACTAGCATACAAATTTGACTATGGAAATGCTGAGTGGAAGACAGCCCTTCGGTTAACTGGTGTAATCATCAGTGGCAGCCGCTAACTCAGGGGTGGGCAATTAATTTTCACCGGGGGCCGCATAAGCAACCCGAGCACTGCTGGAGGGCCACACGACAATATTTCAATTAAATTTTGCTCAATATTATTTTTGATATACCGTAAGATAAATAATAATGATGATAATAATAATAATAATTAATAATAATAATTTAATTTAACCTAACTTAACTTTATACAAAAGCAGATTGCTTTTGATGGTCACTTTATCCTGCATTATCCAACATTTTTCCCCATCAGATTTGGACAACCATCTGTTGTTAAAAATAGTTTTTAATCATATTTATTTTATATTGTTTTTTATATTGGTTTTATATGTAATTGTTTTTTCTTTTTATTCAGTCATTGGTGGAGCTAAGGATAATATTTGAATATTGTTTGTAATATTGTTGTGCAACACTTTGGAAACATTTTGTTGTTTAAATGTGCTATATAAATAAAGTGGATTGGATTGTCACATCTGCCAGCTTGTCCCAACACCCATTTACCTCTGTGAACAAGTCATTACCTGTGGTTGTCTCTTTAATTGACTGCATCAGAGCTCTCATCCAAAGTTAGCGAAAAACAGCCCATGTCTCCGGGCATTATCAGCGCAACAAAGTCCAATAAGCACTCCTTAATAAACTCTCCGTCAGAAAACGCCTTACTTTTTCTGGCGCTTTTGTGAGAAATGACGAAACTTGTCCTGACGGCTGCATCTCTGGGGGTGTGAAATATGGCACAAAGTCCTTGTTGGGTTTGCAGTTTTACCATCAACGCATCAGCCTCCCTTGCGCGCGCTTCATCAGACACATCCCGGTATTTTCCCTCGTGTTTCTTCGTGTAGTGGCGATTAAAATGATATTTAAACACAGCAACCTGTGTACCACACATTAAGCACACGGCTTTACCATTAATTTATGTAAAGAAATACTTGGCAGTCCATCTCTTGTTGGAAACACGCCATTCCTCATCAACTTTTCTTTTTTTAGCGTCTCATCACTTGTCTCTATGCATCTTCACTCACAGGTTCCCCCCGGACATACGGCATAAATAACACATTTCAAAATAAAAGCAGCACAGTTGTATTGCGCGCACGACATAGATGTTTTTTAAACTTTATTTTGTAATTTGTAATTGCGCCGTTCAATTCACTCACAATCGCACACGCGCATACGTCCACACGGAAGTAATACAAATAACGCTTTTCAAAACAAAAGCAGCACCGTTGTATTGCACACTCGACATAGATACTTTTTTAAATTTATTTTGTAATTTATGATTGGCCTCACGCGGGCCGGACAGGGATGCGCAAAGGGCCGGATGCGGCCCGCGGGCCGTACAATGCCCAGGTCTGCGCTAACTTGACTCGATTGAGGAACCCTTAGAACGTTCAACATGAACATTTAGTGCAGATTGCTGGAGTCATTTGGTATTACAAAAAAGATAAATAAATCACCCAACCTGTTGGCGACCTTTCCTCTAGTAAAGATGGCTGAAAAAGGTCCTGCTGCACAGCACAGGAGTGTAACATGAGAAGAGATTCTCAAGTTCCAGAGAAGAAACACGCCTCTGCTGAGTCTCCTGGAATTCCTACAAAATGTGTTGAGCAATTGGGACTCTTTTTGAGCTGCAGGGAATCTGGGAGTTATGTAAGTAAAATCAGAGCTATTGGAGTGGCTTTTGATGGACAGAACTACACGAGGGTCAAGATAGCCGTGTTTCACCTCAGGTCGGTTCATCCATCTATCCACACAGCTAACATTCCTCTATTTCTTGCCAAAACCTGCCTTGGACATGTCCCGGCCGACGCTGCTAGCACTTGTTGTGCTAATCTGTGCCTCCAGCTGTGCGACGGGAGGAAAGATCCTGGTGTTCCCCGTAGACGGAAGCCACTGGATAAACATGAAAGTGTTGATTAAGGAGCTTCACAGCCGCGGCCATGCGATCACGGTGATCCGGCACACAGACAACTGGTACATCAAGCCTGAGTCCAACCTCTACAAGACCATCACCTTAAAACTCTTCAGTGGCTTTAATGAGCATACGTTTGGCTTGTGTGTAACCAAACTTCTAAAAATGCGGCGGGAAGGAGCCTCAGTCTGGGCTCGCTTAACAATACAGTACGATGTTATGAACATGTTCTACGAGCTGAACAAGCAAGTTGTTCAGATGTTGAGTGACATTTTTGAGGACAAGGAGACAATGAGTAGCCTCCATGATGCCAAATATGATGTGGTTCTGACAGACCCTGTCTTTGGCGGAGGGATTCTCCTGGCTCACCGTTTAGGTCTTCCACTGGTTTTAAACGTTAGGTGGGCTCTTCTGAATGAGGGACATCAGATAATTGCACCCTCCCCTTTGTCTTATGTCCCTGTTCAAGGAGCACTGCTGACAGACAAGATGACTTTCTTTCAGCGGATCAAAAACATGATGTATTACTTTGTCACTTGCTTTAAAGTTTGGTACGTGGCAGACTCCAACTACAGGCCGTTTGTCCATCGCTACTTCGGGCCAGACGTACACTACATGGAGCTCTTCCAAGCAGCAGACATCTGGTTGATGAGGAACGATTTCACTTTTGAATTCCCGCGTCCCACTATGCCCAACGTGGTCTACATGTCAGGATTTCAGTGCAAGCCCTCCAAGCCCCTCCCCAGAGAGCTGGAGGACTTTGTCCAAAGTTCTGGTGAACACGGCGTCATTGTGATGTCCCTGGGCACTCTGGTCGCCGACCTTCCGGAGGACATCACAGACGGCATCGCTGCCGCTTTTGCCCGACTTCCTCAGAAGGTCGTCTGGAGACACCAGGGCAAACGTCCGTCCACACTCGGCAACAACACGCTGCTTTTGGATTGGCTGCCTCAAAACGACCTGCTGGGTCACCCCAAGACCAAAGTGTTTGTGGCGCACGGAGGCACCAACGGACTCCAAGAGGCCATTTACCACGGCGTCCCTCTGGTGGGCCTGCCCCTCATGTTCGACCAGCACGACAACTTCTTCAAGATGCAGGTGAGGGGCGTGGCCAAAGTGATGGACATCGCCACAGTGAACGAGGGCGACTTCCTGGCGGCGCTGAAGGTGGTGCTCTACGAACCGTCCTACCACCAGAATATGACGAAGCTGTCGGCGCTGCACAGGGACCAGCCCATCAAGCCGCTGGACCACGCCATGTTCTGGATCGAGTTTGTCATGAGACACAAGGGAGCGGCACACCTACGCACAGAGTCATACAAGATGTCCACCATCCAGTACTACTGCATCGATGTGATGGCCTTCTTACTGGCGCTCGTGCTAACAGTCGTAGTCGTTTGCGTTTCACTGCTAAAGTTCTTGTGGCGAAGGTTGCTTTCTAGAAGCAAACTGAAAAAAGAATAACACGTCAGGGACACTTTGTTGTAATCTCAAATTCCTGTGTTGTCAAAAACATTTAAAAAAAATGTTTTTCTTGGTCTAAGCTTTACTTGCAAAATAATTTGAGTTAGCTATGTCTAAAAAGGATGCACTGGTAATACTGCAGTAATAACTTTTAGCTAATGTTCTGTGAGGTTTAAGATAGTTTTTTATAAACTGCTGCACTGACTAGAAATGAAAAAAAAGAGCACTAGCGTGTTTAAATGTCACTGAGAGACAACTTGTCAATAATAAAGTTATAACCTACCCTTTTTAATCCTTTGGCTCACCTTAGATCACTTTCTCAACACAACTGAACTGCACCGGAGTCATTTGACCACCTCTTCTCTATGGTCTTGGTAAGCTTCATGTGATAAACGTGTCACACCCGACCAAATGACCCGCAGCAATAGGGAAAACAGGCTCAGGTTTGGTTCTACCATACAAAGACCAGGTGCCTTGTGGACGAGGAATTGCGTGGCTTTCCTACTAAAAAATAGATGACTAAATCCACAAAACAGCGTATGCAAGAAAATGTCTGCGGAATACTCAAATCAATTGAAATGAGCCATCCCAGCGGACACAAGACATTGAAACAACGTTGAGAACTCGTTGAATTAGGTCCTGACAATGAGCAACTCAAACATAACGTTAAAACAACACACTTCTAATCAATGTTGGGTTCCGACTATGATTTGACCATTACATTTTGGTCATTTCCCAACCAATATTCTACAACACAAATACAACGTTGAAACAACATGCTTTTTGACGACGTTTATTCAATGTCAGGTTGTGACGTTGATTTTACCATTGAAATTTGGTCATTTCCCAACCATTATTCTACAACACAAATACAACGTTAAAACAACATGCTTTTTGACAACGTTTAATCAATGTTGGGTTCCGACGTTGAAATTTGGTAATTTCCCAACCATTATTCTACAACACAAATACGTTGAAACAACATGCTTTTTGACGACGTATAATCAATGTCAGGTTGTGACGTTGATTTGACCATTGAAATTTGGTCATATCCCAACCGTTATTCTACAACACAAATACAACGTTGAAACAACATGCTTTTTGACGACGTTTAATCAATGTTAGGTTGTGACGTTGATTTAACCATTGAAATTTGGTCATTTCCCAACCATTATTTTACAACACAAATACGTTGAAACAACATGTTTTTTGACAACATTCAATCAATCAATGTGAGGTTTCGACGTTGATTTGACCATTGAAATTTGGTCATTTCCCAACCATTATTCTACAACACAAATACGTTGAAACAACATGTTTTTTGACAACATTCAATCAATGTGAGGTTTCGACGTACATTTGACCATTGAAATTTGGTCATTTCCCAACCAACAACGTGGATCCAACATTGGACATTAACGTTTTACAAATACAACTATTTTGCAACGTTGTTTTCAAGTCAGTTTTAAAGGACATGTAACGTATAATAAACGTTGTATCAATGTCTTGTGCCTGCTGGGATGTGCCTGAGATCTAACAATTTAAACACGATTAGTGACTAAAATAACAACCTTTGATAACTTTAATAACAGAGTTTCGCATGGGGGCCAACTTCAAACAAGGCTTATCAGAAAAGAACAGAAGGCTTACGTAATCAACCTGCTGCTGCCCGCCTCATATAAAGGTGAACTTTAGTCTTCCTTCCTGAGAGCTGCTCTTACCATCCAACACACACCAAGTCCGGGTAAGTCTCAAAGGGTCGACTCTATTCTGGTTAGGAAAACCTCTCGCTCAGCTTGCAGAGTGTTCGTTAGCGGTTAGCTTGTGGATCAACGCTGAGTTCAGAATAAGCTACCTTGGGTGTTACGGCTCACACTCCTGCCGCGGCCTCTCATCCATCTGTGCGCTCCACGGGCGTTCTCTCTCCGCTGCGGGCACGCCTCCAAACGGTTGCAGGAGATCTGCAATCAGCGCACCTGCCCGTGATGAGCGATCAGCCTTCTTAACTTTCGTTCCAGTGCGAGAACGTAACCTTCTGTTCGCATACAGTAAGCCACGTCATGCTTGATGCAATCCAGCTCTCTCTGTGTTTTTCCCCTCCGTGTTTTTAGTGTGCGTTTTCTTGTGTCGTTCCCCCAGTATCCTCCGTCGCCTTGGAAGTGAGCGGTGCGTCTCACTTTTCCCTGAATCTCCCTCTGGACTCTGACTGTTTCCCTTGATCCTCGATTTCCCCCGCTTTGAACACGGACCTGTAGACTCCTCTCTCCAGCCCCCGGACCTCTCGCCTGTTTCACGGACATCCCAGCCTGCTTTTCTCCCCTGGACTTCCACGTCCCTCGTCCAACATTTACGGTAACACTCAACAGCTAATCTACGCACATAGTCACACACACACATACACCCCTTTTGGATTAGTCACAGTCCATACCCTAGTTAATTATATTTATTATTTGTTATTATATATATACAGTATATGTAATAAATCATTGAGTTTAAATACCATGCCCTTGTGTCTGTGCCGTCTACTCCTTCCGTACGTAACATTGGGTGTCCCGATACAACTTTTTCACTTTTGATTCGACATTAGAGCCTCGAGTAAATCACCCAGACTTTTACTATTTTGTAGTGTGGAATGTTAGAAAAGGTTTGACCAAGTGAAATGAGTCAACCAGAGATTAATGGTAGGTATAAAAAACACTAACCTATCTATTATTGACCGTCTGGAATGGATTGATGCTCTCTTTAGGTTGAAGTGATATGGTACACAGTAATTGATTAATTTAAGCTCACGATGCAGTAAGTTGAATGATGCGGATATGTTTGTTACTGGGTAGTTTCTAGTCTGCTTCTACCTGGGAGACTTTGTATGTGTTAGTAATATGAAACTATAATCATATCCACAAATGTGCTGTTTTACACTTCAATATTGTTCAGTGATTATTACCTGTGTCTAGCGTGTGTGCTATTGTGTGCTTAGCTGTTGCATAGCTGCTAGCTCCTAGTAGCCTATAGCCTAGCATGTTCACCTTTTTGTAAATGACTTTAGTAAATTCTAAAAAAAAAGTGTACTTTTTGGAGGACATTTAGATGTTAACTGGCTATTCAGTAAACACGCTGCAGGTCTGCTTGTATCGCACATGATATCGCACAGAAGTTAACACGCTGCAGGACTGTTTGTATCGCACATTATATCACACACAAGTAAACCCGCTGCAGGACTGCTTAACGCACATAATATTGTATACAAGTAAACACGCTGCAGGACTGCTCGCATAGCACGTGATATCACATGCAAGTAAACACGCTGCAGGACTGCTCATATCGCACATGATATTACACACAAGTAAACATGCTGTAGGACTGCTCGTATCACACATGCTATCACATGCAAGTAAACATGCTGCAGGACTGCTTGTATCGCACATGATATCACACACAAGTAAACACGCTGCAGGGCTGCTTGTATCACACATGATATCACACACAAGTAAACACGCTGCAGGACTGCTTGTATTGCACATTATATCGCACACAGGTAAACACTTTGCAAGACTGCTCATATCGCACACAAGTAAACATGTTGCAGAACTGCTCATATCGCACATGATATCGCACGCAAGTCAACACGCTGCAGGACTGCTTGTATCGCACATGATATTACACACAAGTTAACACACTGCAGGATTGCGCGTATCACACATGATATCACACACAAGTCAACACGCTGCAAGACTGCTCGTATCACACATGCTATCACATGCAAGTAAACCCGCTGCAGGACTGGTCGTATCACACATGATATCACACACAAGTAAACACGCTGCAGGACTGCTCGTATCGCACATGACATCACAGGCAAGTAAACACTCTGCAGGACTGCTCGTATAGCACACGATATCACTGGCAAGAAGACACGCTGCAGGGCTGTTTGTATCCCACATGATATCACACACAAGTAAACACGCTGCAGGACTGCTCGTATCAGACACGATATCGTTCCACATGCAAGGCCAAATTAATATCATACATGTTATTTTGCTGATATCAGGCCGATAGCCAATATCAATACCGGGTTGGGATAACCCTTAAGTCTACCACGATGCTTACAAAAGTCAACTGCCCACATCCATCGGTAAACAGTGTTTGGCTAGCTATAGCGCCAAGGAGAACTCAAAGCTTGAAAACCTTCTTTCATTGCTAAAGTCTCCTGTTTTGACTATTTAGAGCGCACAAAAATCCTCATCAATCAATCATCATCAATAATCAATCGTGGATGTAAGATCAATGTACAAACAGCAGCCGCGGCTTGAGAGGCTCTCCTTTTTTATAAACAGCCTCAAGACGTCTCCTGATTCATCAAGCTCAGAACGGCAGCACACGTCCCCCCTTCACAATAACAGTGCATGCTCAACATCCTGTCTGACTGTGCTAACAAAATAAAGGTTTCAAATTACACAAGCATAATGTAGTTAAAACACTTATTGATACATTTACACAATTATCATGCTTTGACTTAATTAAAGTACTGGTCAAAATTGTTCAAAGGTTCATTGCACTGATAAATGTGAGGATTTAAGTTTATGACAAAAAAAGCACACACTTCATGGAGGTAAAATAAGTGCAAAAGGCAAAAAACTGAATAATAAAATTGAAACGGACAACTGAATTGTACTGTTTTTCCAACTGCCATTGTTATTTTAATGTATTGTTGTTATTGCTAACATCATTGTGTCTTCCGTCCTTAGCAATACTGCTACATGATGGCTCTGTTTACTTGTAGGTCATCCTCCTTATGTTCAGGTTCTAAAATAGAAGGTTTCGGATTATCAATTGTCCCAAAGTAGTCTTTGTTGTCTCTCATGAAGTCTGCCATCATTAGTAGTCTTGTTGTACTTAAAATGAGCAGAACACGTAAATATTACATGTTGTTGTGAATGTTACTACATCACATACATACTTACAGCGTGTACATAAAACCTTGAATGAGAGGCAAACTTCCAAAAAGTGCAGTTCCCCTTTAGGGTACGCTGATACTTGACAGCGGTTCAGGTTTATGCGCAACTTTCAGAGGGTCTGACTTCCGAAGTTCCAGTGATGAGTTTTAATCATGAGCATGCAAACCTGAGCAATTTTCACTGGCGGTCGCTAACCTGACACGGTTAAGGAGCCTCTTAAAGGTCAACATGAACACTTTGTGCAGATTGCTGGAGTTAATTAGTGCTACCTGCATGAAGCATCTAAACCGCTGGTGACCTTTGCCCGAGTGAAGACGGCTATCAAAGGTACAGCTGCGTAACATGAGAGGATATCAACACGTTCTAGAGCAGGAACACACCTCTGCTAAGCCTTTTGGGACGGAGCGCCTGGAATTCCCACAAAGGGCTGTTGAGCAATCTTGTTAAGCTGCAGAATCTGGGAGTTATGTAAGTAAAATCGGAGCAGTTGGAGTTGCGTTTGAGGGTCAAGATAGTCTGGTTTCACTTCCATCCATCCAATCCACACAGCTAACGTTGTTCTGTTTCTCGCCAGAACCGGCTTTGGACATGTACCGGCCGACGCTGCTAGCGCTCGCTGTGCTACTCTGCGCCTCCGGCTGTGCGACGGGAGGGAAGATCCTGGTCTTCCCCGTAGACGGAAGCCACTGGATCAACATGAAAGTGCTGATCGAGGAGCTTCACGGCCGCGGCCATGAGATCACGGTGATCCGGCACACGGACAACTGGTACATCAAGCCAGAGTCCAATTTCTACAAGACCATCACCTTGAACTTCTCAAGTGGCTTTGATCAACACAACTTTGGCTCGTTCGTCACAAGACTTCTGAACATGCGGCGGGAAGGCGCCTCGGTTTGGGCTCGCCTCGCTCTGGAGTACGAACTGGTCGCCACGTTCTACGAACTGAACAAGGGAGTGGTGCAGACGTTGGGGAACGTCTTTGAGGACAAGGAAACAATGCGGAGTCTCCGTGACGCCAAATATGATGTGGTTCTGACAGACCCTGCCTTAGGCGGAGGGGTTCTCCTGGCTCACCGTTTAGGTCTTCCACTAGTTTTAAATGTCAGGTGGACAATTCAGGGTGAAGGACATCAGGCAATCGCACCCTTCCCTTTGTCTTACGTCCCTATTCCAGGAGCATTGCTGACAGACAAGATGACTTTCTTTCAGCGGATCAAAAACATGATGAATTACTTCTTCACTCGCTGGCAAATTTGGTACGTGGCAGACTCCAACTACAAGCCGTTTGTCCATCGCTACTTCGGTCCAGACGTACACTACATGGAGCTCTTCCAAGCAGCAGACATCTGGTTGATGAGGAACGATTTCACTTTTGAATTCCCACGTCCCACTATGCCCAACGTGGTCTACATGTCAGGATTTCAATGCAAGCCCCCCAACCCCCTTCCCAAAGAGCTGGAGGAGTTTGTCCAAAGTTCTGGTGAACATGGCGTCATCGTGATGACCCTGGGCACTCTAGTCGCCGATCTTCCCGAGGACATCACAGACGGCATCGCTGCCGCTTTTGCCCGACTTCCTCAGAAGGTCGTCTGGAGACACCAGGGCAAACGTCCGTCCACACTTGGCAGCAACACGCTGCTTTTGGATTGGTTGCCTCAAAACGACCTGCTGGGTCACCCCAAGACCAAAGTGTTTGTGGCGCACGGAGGCACCAACGGACTCCAAGAGGCCATTTACCACGGTATCCCTCTGGTGGGCCTGCCACTCATGTTCGACCAGCATGACAACTTATTCAGGATGCAGGTGAGGGGCGTGGCCAAAGTGATGGACATCGCCACAGTGAACGAGGGCGACTTCCTGGCGGCGCTGAAGGCGGTGCTCTATGAACCGTCGTACCGCCAGAATATGACGAAGCTGTCGGCACTGCACAGGGACCAGCCCATCAAGCCTCTGGACCACGCCATGTTCTGGATCGAGTTTGTCATGAGACACAAGGGAGCGGCACACCTACGCACAGAGTCCTACAAGATGTCCACCATCCAGTACTACTGCATCGATGTGCTGGCCTTCTTACTGGCGCTCGTGCTAACAGTTGTAGCCGTTTGCGTTTCACTGCTAAAGTTCTTGTTGCGAAGGTTGCTTTCTAGAAGCAAACTGAAAAAGGAATAATAGGACAGGGACACTTTGTTTAATAAATATGTTTTAAAAATATACGATCACACAATTTTTTTTGCCCTTTTTCAACATTAAACCTTCTTTCCTCGTTTTCTACCGGGTTTGAACGCTTCTTCGTCTTTCCTGCTTTTTAATTCCACTCACTTCAGCGAGTGCGGAGTGGCGAATTTATCCAGGATGAGCTGCCGTGTTCTCAAACGACCATCAGGTCGCATCTGTGAGCAGATAATACAGTGTCATCAGCAGGGTTTCCCCTACCGCCACACGTTCAAAATATATATATATTTTTTTTCATATTACTGTATGTGAAAGGTCGACTCCTACCTTGTTGTTCCGTGACGACCAGAATGGCAAAAAGTGGAAAGGGAGTGTTTTGCATATTACCCATCATGCTTTGTGGTGGATTTAAATGGGTATAATTTGAAAATGTGCACTATATTTCCTTATAACGTCCACATAGTGTACGTTGTGTGCAAATGTGTTTGAACTTTCTGTGTTGGGTAATGTCCATAATGTACGTTGTGTGCAAATGTGTGAACTTTCTGTGTTGGGTAATGTCCACTTAGTGTATGTTGTGTGCAAATGTGTGTGAACTTTCTGTGTTGGGTAATGTCCACTTAGTGTATGTTGTGTGCAAATGTGTGTGAACTTTCTGTGTTGGGTAATGTCCACTTAGTGTGTGCAAATGTGTGTGAACTTTCTGTGTTGGGTAATGTCCACTTAGTGTATTGTGTGCAAATGTGTGTGAACTTTCTGTGTTGGGTAATGTCCACATAGTGTACGTTGTGTGCAAATGTGTGTGAACTTTCTGTGTTGGGTATGGTTTATATGCACCGTGAGGTTGTTAGCATGTGGAATAAAGTGAGGCTCAGTGGAAACATATGGTCATTGACTGGCAACACTCACACTGTCCACAAGATGGCGGCAAAGATGCTTAGATAAAACTTTGACCAGACTATAACTAGGAACGTCTGGGTTTGGAGGACCCTGCCTTACATGTATTACAGTACAATATAGCGCTTTTTGCTAGCTTTTTAGTAGAGATGTCCGATAATATCGGCGGATAAATGCTTTAAAATGTTATATCTGAAATTATCGGTATCGGTTTTTTTATTATCGGTATCAGTTTTTTTTGTTTTGTTTTTTTTGTTTTATTAAATCAACATAAAAAACACAAGATACACTTACAATTAGTTCACCAACCCAAAAAAACCCCTCCCCCATTTACACTCATTCACACAAAAGGGTTGTTTCTTTCTGTTATTAATATTGTGGTTCCTACATTATATATCAATATAGAACAATACAGTCTGCAAGGGATACAGTCCGTAAGCACACATGATTGTGCGTGCTGCTGGTCCACTAATAGTACTAACCTTTAACAGTTAATTTTACTCATTTTCACTAATTACTAGTTTCTATGTAATTGTTTTTATATTGTTTTACTTTCTTTTTTATTCAAGAATTTTTTTTAATCTTATTTTATTTTATTAATTTTTTTAAAAAAAGGACCTTATCTTCACCATACCTGGTTGTCCAAATTAGGCATAATAATGTGTTAATTCCACGACTGTATATATCGGTATCGGTTGATATCGGTATCTGTTGATATCAGTATTGGTAATTAAAAGAGTTGGACAATATCGAAATATCGGATATCGGCAAAAAGCCATTATCGGACATCACTACTTTTTAGCTAATTTTGTATGTTTGAACCAAAAAAATCATCACCTAATGTCTCTTATATTAGCATGCTAATGTTTTATGCTAACCTTTAAGCAACTTTTGTATGTTTACACCTAAAAATAGTGAATTTTAATACCTGGCGCCATATTAGAAGTACTGTATGCTAACTTGTCCTAAGTCATCATGCTAACATTAGCATGCTAATGTGTTATGCTAGCTTTTTCAATCATTTTGTTTGTTTAAACCAAAAAATCATTGATTTAAATGTTACTCGCCATTTTGGAAGTATGCTAATGTATCTTTTATTAGCATGCTATCGTTTTAGGCCAGCTGTTCAGATAATTTTGTATGTTCACACTTAAAAACAATGCATTTTAATACTTGGCGCTATCTTAGAAGTACACTAAGTTGTCCTATGTCATCATGTTAACGTTAGCATGCTAACGCTTTATGCTAACCTTTTAGCCAATTTTACAGGTTTTAACCTAAAAATCATGATTTTTGATACTTAACGCAATTTTGGAAGTATGGCACAGTCTCCAAACATTTTATGATATCTTTTTAGCTAATTTTGTATGTTTATACCTACTAACAGTGCATTTTGGTATTTCCTCTTATCTGGTCATGTGCTAGCATGTTAATGTTAGCATGCTAACATTTTATGCTAGCTTTTTAACTAATTTTGGGGGGGTTTTTCCGTAAAAATCATGGTCTTTGATACTTGACACCATCGGAAGTATGCTAACGTCTCTTATATTAGCAAGTTAATATTAGCATGCTAATGCTTTATGCTAGCTTTTTAGCTCATTTTGTATGTTTACATCTAAAAATAGTGCATTTTAATTCTATCTTAGAAAGTCATCATGTTAACGTGCACATGGTATTGTTTTATGCTAGCATTTTAGCTAATTTTGTAAGTTTAATAGAGCCTTTTGGTATTTCCTCTAATCCAGTCACATGCTAGCATGCTAATGTTAACATGCTATTGTTTTATAATAGCTTTTTAACCAATTTGGTTTGTTTAAACCTAAGAATTATGGTTTTTGATGCTTGTCGCTATCTTGGAAGCATGCTAACCTCTTATAATTTGCATGCTAATGTTAGCATGTTAATGCTTTATGTTAGCTTTTTAGCTAATTTTGTATGTTTACACCTAAAAATAGTGCATTTTAAAACTTGCCGCCATCTTGGAAGTATGCTAACGTCTCCTTTATTAGCATACTAGCGTTAGCATGGTAATGCTTTATGCTAGCTTTTTAGCTAATTTTGTATGTTTACTCCTAAAAATAGCGCATTTTAATACTTGGCACCATCTTAGAAGTATGTTAACTTGTCCTATGTCATCATAGTAACATTAGCACGTTAATGTTTTATGCTTACTATGTTGTTGTTTTTTAATATACTGGTTAAAACAAGATTACAGGTGACTTTAAGGGTGTTATTTCACTTTTAGAAGACCCAAATAATTTTAAAACCCTTATTTCCAAGGTTGTAAACAGTTTTCTTGTGCTCTTACTATGAAAATATTCGATTTGTAAATAATAACTCCTACATCGGGAAAATTCACTTATCGCGGTCTGAAACCAATTCACAGCGATACTGCGCTAGTGACAGCTATCAGCCAGAAGCATTCTCTTTTTCTAGCTAAACAAGGTCAAATGAGCCAAAGCACCCCCTAATGTTCAGGAGGCAATGCAAACATGTAAACGTCCGTTTAACGGGTGGCCTTGAACTCACTGTTGTCAGCTGAGAGGCGGGTCTCTTCATCGGAGCGGAGGTGTTGCTGGGGTCGCTTGCCACGCTCCTTCGGGGGGATGGGACACGGGTCCAGGGTGGCGCCAAACGCCGTCTCCAGGTAGCTCAGTGGCAGCGTCCGGTTGGCCGGCCGGTGGATCTGGGCGGGGCTCCAGCTTGTCAGGGGCCCTCGGCCGCCCACGTAGAAGTGAACGAGCGCGGGCATCGAGTCGAAGGACTCCCGGTCCAGACTGTACTGGACCCGGGTCTTCAGCGTCTTGCTGATGGGGAAGTGGTTGGTCTTCTGGTCCCAGCGAGCCGTCAGGACAAAGTCCCCCGGACTGGAATCAGAGTCCCTGATGAGGAAGTCGCCATGGTTGGACAGCAGGCTCTCTGACACCTGAGAACACTTCCTGTTACCGGACTTGTGTGTGTGTGTGTGTGTGCGTGTGTGTGTGTGTGTGTGTGTGTGTGTGTGTGTGTGTGTGTGTGTGTGTGTGTGTGTGTGTGTGCCAGACCTCCCGGGGGATGGGTCCGTGGTACCAGGCATG